>NC_073256.2:1527651-1830681 GCF_029289425.2 Pan paniscus
CTGTATAAACATGGAAATATCTACACCGGTATCTGTATAAACATGGAAATATCTACACCATGATCTGTATAAACATGGAAATATATACACCGCTATCTGTATAAACATGGAAATGTCTGCACCGCTATCTCTATAAACATGGAAATATCTACAAAGACATCTGTATAAACATGGAAATACCTACACAGTCATGTGTAGGAACATTTAAATATCTACACTGCCATCTGTATAAACATAGAAATATCTACACAGCCCTCTGTATAAATATGGAAATATCTGCATAAGCATCTGTGTAAACCTGGAAATATCTGCACCGCTATCTGTACAAACATGGAAATACCTACACCGCTGTCTCTATAAACATGGAAATATGTACACCGCTATGTGTATAAACATGGAAATATCTCCACTGCTCTCTGTATAAACAAGGAAATATCTCCACCGTTATCTGTATAAACATGGAAATACCTACAGCGCCATCTCTATAAACATTGACAAATCTACACTGCCATCTGTAAAAACATGGAAATATCTACACAGTCATCTGAATAAACGTGGAAATATCTACACCACCATCTGTATAAACATGGAAATATCTACAATGCCATCTGTATACACATGGAAATACCTACACAGCAATCTGTGTATAGATGGAAACATCAACACCGCCATCTGTACAAACATGGAAATATCTACACTGCTATCTCTATAAACATGGGAATATCTACACTGCGGTCTGTATAAACATGGATATATCTACACCAGTATCTCTATAAACATGGAAATATCTTCACCATGATCTGTATAAACATGGAAATATATACACCGCTATCTGTATAAACATGGAAATGTCTGCACCGCTATCTCTATAAACATGGAAATATCTACAAAGACATCTGTATAAACATGGAAATACCTACACAGTCATGTGTTGGAATATTTAAATATCTACACTGCCATCTGTATACACGTAGAAATATCTACACAGCCCTCTGTATAAATATGGAAATATCTGCATAGGCATCTGTGTAAACCTGGAAATATCTGCACCGCTATCTGTATAAACATGGAAATACCTACACCGCTGTCTCTATAAACATGGAAATTTGTACACCGCTATGTGTATAAACATGGAAATATCTCCACTGCTCTCTGTATAAACATGGAAATATCTCCACCGTTATCTGTATAAACATGGAAATATCTACAGCGCCGTCTCTATAAACATTGACAAACCTACACTGCCATCTGTAAAAACATGGAAATATCTACACAGTCATCTGAATAAACATGGAAATATCTACACGGCCATCTATATAAACATGGAATTGTCTACACTGCCATCTGCAGAAAGATGGAAATATCTACACCGCTATCTCTATAAATATGGAAATATCTACACCGCCATCTCTATAAACATGAAAATATCTACACTGCCATCTCCATAAAGATGGAATTATCTACTCCGCCATGTGTATAAACACGGAAATATCTACACCACCATCTGTGTAAACATGGAAATATCTACACCGCTCTCTGTATAAACATGAAAATATCTACACCGCCATCTGCATATCCATGGAAATATCTACACCGCTATCTCTATAAACATGGAAATACCTATACAGTCATCTGTATAAACATGGAAATATCTACAATGCCATCTGTATACACATGGAAATATCTACAGAGCCATCTGTATAAACATGTAAATATCTACACTGCTATCTCTATAAACATGGAAATATCTACCCCGCCATCTCTATAATCATGAAAATATGTACACTGCCATCTCCATAAACATGGAACTAACTACTCCGCCATCTGTATAAACATGGAAACATATACACCGCCATCTGTGTGAATAAGGAAATATCTACAATGCCATCTGTATAAAGATATAAATATCTGCACCGCGAGCTGTATAAACATGGAAATATCTACATCGCTATCTGTATAAACGTGGAAATACCAACTCCGCTATCGGTATAAACATAGAAATATCTACAACGCCATCTATATAAACATGGAAATATCTAAACCGCTATGTCTATAAACATGGAAATAACTACACCACTATCTCTATAAACATGGAAATTTCTACACCGCTATCTGTATAAACATGGAAATATCTACACCGCTATCTGTATAAACATGGAAATATCTACACCGCGATCTGTATAAACATGGAAATATCTACACAGCTATCTCTGTGAACATGGAAATATCTACACCGCCATCTGTATAAACATGGAAATACCTACAATGTCATCTGTATAAACATGGAAATATCTACAAAGCCATCTGTATAAACATGGAAATATCTACACAGCCATCTGTATATACATGGAAATATCTACACCACTATCTGTATAAACATGGAAATAACTACACCGCTATTTGTAGAAACATGGAAATATTTACACTTCAATTTGTATAAACATGGAAATTTCTAAACCATTATCTGTATAAATATGGAAATATCTACACCGCTATCTCTATAAACATGGAAATATCTACACCGCCATCTGTATAAACATGGATATACCTATAGAGTCATCTGTGTAAACATGGAAATATCTACAACACCATCTGTATAAACATGGAAATATCTACAATGCCATCTGTATACACATGGAAATACCTACACGGCAATCTGTGTATAGATGGAAACATCAACACCGCCATCTGTACAAACATGGAAATATCTACACTGCTATCTCTATAAACATGGGAATATCTACATTGCGGTCTGTATAAACATGGAAATATCTACACCGGTATCTGTATAAACATGGAAATATCTACACCATGATCTGTATAAACATGGAAATATATACACCGCTATCTGTATAAACATGGAAATGTCTGCACCGCTATCTCTATAAACATGGAAATATCTACAAAGACATCTGTATAAACATGGAAATACCTACACAGTCATGTGCAGGAACATTTAAATATCTACACTGCCATCTGTATAAACATAGAAATATCTACACAGCCCTCTGTATAAATATGGAAATATCTGTATAAGCATCTGTGTAAACCTGGAAATATCTGCACCGCTATCTGTATAAACATGGAAATACCTACACCGCTGTCTCTATAAACATGGAAATATGTACACCGCTATGTGTATAAACATGGAAATATCTCCACTGCTCTCTGTATAAACAAGGAAATATCTCCACCGTTATCTGTATAAACATGGAAATACCTACAGCGCCATCTCTATAAACATTGACAAATCTACACTGCCATCTGTAAAAACATGGAAATATCTACACAGTCATCTGAATAAACGTGGAAATATCTACACCACCATCTGTATAAACATGGAAATATCTACAATACCATCTGTATACACATGGAAATACCTACACAGCAATCTGTGTATAGATGGAAACATCAACACCGCCATCTGTACAAACATGGAAATATCTACACTGCTATCTCTATAAACATGGGAATATCTACACTGCGGTCTGTATAAACATGGATATATCTACACCGGTATCTCTATAAACATGGAAATATCTTCACCATGATCTGTATAAACATGGAAATATATACACCGCTATCTGTATAAACATGGAAATGTCTGCACCGCTATCTCTATAAACATGGAAATATCTACAAAGACATCTGTATAAACATGGAAATACCTACACAGTCATGTGTTGGAATATTTAAATATCTACACTGCCATCTGTATAAACGTAGAAATATCTACACAGCCCTCTGTATAAATATGGAAATATCTGCATAGGCATCTGTGTAAACCTGGAAATATCTGCACCGCTATCTGTATAAACATGGAAATACCTACACCGCTGTCTCTATAAACATGGAAATTTGTACACCGCTATGTGTATAAACATGGAAATATCTCCACTGCTCTCTGTATAAACATGGAAATATCTCCACCGTTATCTGTATAAACATGGAAATATCTACAGCGCCGTCTCTATAAACATTGACAAACCTACACTGCCATCTGTAAAAACATGGAAATATCTACACAGTCATCTGAATAAACATGGAAATATCTACACGGCCATCTATATAAACATGGAATTGTCTACACTGCCATCTGCAGAAAGATGGAAATATCTACACCGCTATCTCTATAAATATGGAAATATCTACACCGCCATCTCTATAAACATGAAAATATCTACACTGCCATCTCCATAAAGATGGAATTATCTACTCCGCCATGTGTATAAACACGGAAATATCTACACCACCATCTGTGTAAACATGGAAATATCTACACCGCTCTCTGTATAAACATGAACATATCTACACCGCCATCTGCATATCCATGGAAATATCTACACCGCTATCTCTATAAACATGGAAATACCTATACAGTCATCTGTATAAACATGGAAATATCTACAATGCCATCTGTATACACATGGAAATATCTACACAGCCATCTGTATAAACATGTAAATATCTACACTGCTATCTCTATAAACATGGAAATATCTACCCCGCCATCTCTATAATCATGAAAATATGTACACTGCCATCTCCATAAACATGGAACTAACTACTCCGCCATCTGTATAAACATGGAAACATATACACCGCCATCTGTGTGAATAAGGAAATATCTACAATGCCATCTGTATAAAGATATAAATATCTGCACCGCGAGCTGTATAAACATGGAAATATCTACATCGCTATCTGTATAAACGTGGAAATACCAACTCCGCTATCGGTATAAACATAGAAATATCTACAACGCCATCTATATAAACATGGAAATATCTAAACCGCTATGTCTATAAACATGGAAATAACTACACCACTATCTCTATAAACATGGAAATTTCTACACCGCTATCTGTATAAACATGGAAATATCTACACCGCTATCTGTATAAACATGGAAATATCTACACCGCGATCTGTATAAACATGGAAATATCTACACAGCTATCTCTGTGAACATGGAAATATCTACACCGCCATCTGTATAAACATGGAAATACCTACAATGTCATCTGTATAAACATGGAAATATCTACAAAGCCATCTGTATAAACATGGAAATATCTACACAGCCATCTGTATATACATGGAAATATCTACACCACTATCTGTATAAACATGGAAATAACTACACCGCTATTTGTAGAAACATGGAAATATTTACACTGCTATCTGTATAAACATGGAAATTTCTAAACCATTATCTGTATAAATATGGAAATATCTACACCGCTATCTCTATAAACATGGAAATATCTACACCGCCATCTGTATAAACATGGACATACCTATAGAGTCATCTGTGTAAACATGGAAATATCTACAACACCATCTGTATAAACATGGAAATATCTACAATGCCATCTGTATACACATGGAAATACCTACACGGCAATCTGTGTATAGATGGAAACATCAACACCGCCATCTGTACAAACATGGAAATATCTACACTGCTATCTCTATAAACATGGGAATATCTACATTGCGGTCTGTATAAACATGGAAATATCTACACCGGTATCTGTATAAACATGGAAATATCTACACCATGATCTGTATAAACATGGAAATATATACACCGCTATCTGTATAAACATGGAAATGTCTGCACCGCTATCTCTATAAACATGGAAATATCTACAAAGACATCTGTATAAACATGGAAATACCTACACAGTCATGTGTAGGAACATTTAAATATCTACACTGCCATCTGTATAAACATAGAAATATCTACACAGCCCTCTGTATAAATATGGAAATATCTGCATAAGCATCTGTGTAAACCTGGAAATATCTGCACCGCTATCTGTATAAACATGGAAATACCTACACCGCTGTCTCTATAAACATGGAAATATGTACACCGCTATGTGTATAAACATGGAAATATCTCCACTGCTCTCTGTATAAACAAGGAAATATCTCCACCGTTATCTGTATAAACATGGAAATACCTACAGCGCCATCTCTATAAACATTGACAAATCTACACTGCCATCTGTAAAAACATGGAAATATCTACACAGTCATCTGAATAAACGTGGAAATATCTACACCACCATCTGTATAAACATGGAAATATCTACAATACCATCTGTATACACATGGAAATACCTACACAGCAATCTGTGTATAGATGGAAACATCAACACCGCCATCTGTACAAACATGGAAATATCTACACTGCTATCTCTATAAACATGGGAATATCTACACTGCGGTCTGTATAAACATGGATATATCTACACCGGTATCTCTATAAACATGGAAATATCTTCACCATGATCTGTATAAACATGGAAATATATACACCGCTATCTGTATAAACATGGAAATGTCTGCACCGCTATCTCTATAAACATGGAAATATCTACGAAGACATCTGTATAAACATGGAAATACCTACACAGTCATGTGTTGGAATATTTAAATATCTACACTGCCATCTGTATAAACGTAGAAATATCTACACAGCCCTCTGTATAAATATGGAAATATCTGCATAGGCATCTGTGTAAACCTGGAAATATCTGCACTGCTATCTGTATAAACATGGAAATACCTACACCGCTGTCTCTATAAACATGGAAATTTGTACACCGCTATGTGTATAAACATGGAAATATCTCCACTGCTCTCTGTATAAACATGGAAATATCTCCACCGTTATCTGTATAAACATGGAAATATCTACAGCGCCGTCTCTATAAACATTGACAAACCTACACTGCCATCTGTAAAAACATGGAAATATCTACACAGTCATCTGAATAAACATGGAAATATCTACACGGCCATCTATATAAACATGGAATTGTCTACACTGCCATCTGCAGAAAGATGGAAATATCTACACCGCTATCTCTATAAATATGGAAATATCTACACCGCCATCTCTATAAACATGAAAATATCTACACTGCCATCTCCATAAAGATGGAATTATCTACTCCGCCATGTGTATAAACACGGAAATATCTACACCACCATCTGTGTAAACATGGAAATATCTACACCGCTCTCTGTATAAACATGAAAATATCTACACCGCCATCTGCATATCCATGGAAATATCTACACCGCTATCTCTATAAACATGGAAATACCTATACAGTCATCTGTATAAACATGGAAATATCTACAATGCCATCTGTATACACATGGAAATATCTACACAGCCATCTGTATAAACATGTAAATATCTACACTGCTATCTCTATAAACATGGAAATATCTACCCCGCCATCTCTATAATCATGAAAATATGTACACTGCCATCTCCATAAACATGGAACTAACTACTCCGCCATCTGTATAAACATGGAAACATATACACCGCCATCTGTGTGAATAAGGAAATATCTACAATGCCATCTGTATAAAGATATAAATATCTGCACCGCGAGCTGTATAAACATGGAAATATCTACATCGCTATCTGTATAAACGTGGAAATACCAACTCCGCTATCGGTATAAACATAGAAATATCTACAACGCCATCTATATAAACATGGAAATATCTAAACCGCTATGTCTATAAACATGGAAATAACTACACCACTATCTCTATAAACATGGAAATTTCTACACCGCTATCTGTATAAACATGGAAATATCTACACCGCTATCTGTATAAACATGGAAATATCTACACCGCGATCTGTATAAACATGGAAATATCTACACAGCTATCTCTGTGAACATGGAAATATCTACACCGCCATCTGTATAAACATGGAAATACCTACAATGTCATCTGTATAAACATGGAAATATCTACAAAGCCATCTGTATAAACATGGAAATATCTACACAGCCATCTGTATATACATGGAAATATCTACACCACTATCTGTATAAACATGGAAATAACTACACCGCTATTTGTAGAAACATGGAAATATTTACACTGCTATCTGTATAAACATGGAAATTTCTAAACCATTATCTGTATAAATATGGAAATATCTACACCGCTATCTCTATAAACATGGAAATATCTACACCGCCATCTGTATAAACATGGACATACCTATAGAGTCATCTGTGTAAACATGGAAATATCTACAACACCATCTGTATAAACATGGAAATATCTACAATGCCATCTGTATACACATGGAAATACCTACACGGCAATCTGTGTATAGATGGAAACATCAACACCGCCATCTGTACAAACATGGAAATATCTACACTGCTATCTCTATAAACATGGGAATATCTACATTGCGGTCTGTATAAACATGGAAATATCTACACCGGTATCTGTATAAACATGGAAATATCTACACCATGATCTGTATAAACATGGAAATATATACACCGCTATCTGTATAAACATGGAAATGTCTGCACCGCTATCTCTATAAACATGGAAATATCTACAAAGACATCTGTATAAACATGGAAATACCTACACAGTCATGTGTAGGAACATTTAAATATCTACACTGCCATCTGTATAAACATAGAAATATCTACACAGCCCTCTGTATAAATATGGAAATATCTGCATAAGCATCTGTGTAAACCTGGAAATATCTGCACCGCTATCTGTATAAACATGGAAATACCTACACCGCTGTCTCTATAAACATGGAAATATGTACACCGCTATGTGTATAAACATGGAAATATCTCCACTGCTCTCTGTATAAACAAGGAAATATCTCCACCGTTATCTGTATAAACATGGAAATACCTACAGCGCCATCTCTATAAACATTGACAAATCTACACTGCCATCTGTAAAAACATGGAAATATCTACACAGTCATCTGAATAAACGTGGAAATATCTACACCACCATCTGTATAAACATGGAAATATCTACAATACCATCTGTATACACATGGAAATACCTACACAGCAATCTGTGTATAGATGGAAACATCAACACCGCCATCTGTACAAACATGGAAATATCTACACTGCTATCTCTATAAACATGGGAATATCTACACTGCGGTCTGTATAAACATGGATATATCTACACCGGTATCTCTATAAACATGGAAATATCTTCACCATGATCTGTATAAACATGGAAATATATACACCGCTATCTGTATAAACATGGAAATGTCTGCACCGCTATCTCTATAAACATGGAAATATCTACGAAGACATCTGTATAAACATGGAAATACCTACACAGTCATGTGTTGGAATATTTAAATATCTACACTGCCATCTGTATAAACGTAGAAATATCTACACAGCCCTCTGTATAAATATGGAAATATCTGCATAGGCATCTGTGTAAACCTGGAAATATCTGCACTGCTATCTGTATAAACATGGAAATACCTACACCGCTGTCTCTATAAACATGGAAATTTGTACACCGCTATGTGTATAAACATGGAAATATCTCCACTGCTCTCTGTATAAACATGGAAATATCTCCACCGTTATCTGTATAAACATGGAAATATCTACAGCGCCGTCTCTATAAACATTGACAAACCTACACTGCCATCTGTAAAAACATGGAAATATCTACACAGTCATCTGAATAAACATGGAAATATCTACACGGCCATCTATATAAACATGGAATTGTCTACACTGCCATCTGCAGAAAGATGGAAATATCTACACCGCTATCTCTATAAATATGGAAATATCTACACCGCCATCTCTATAAACATGAAAATATCTACACTGCCATCTCCATAAAGATGGAATTATCTACTCCGCCATGTGTATAAACACGGAAATATCTACACCACCATCTGTGTAAACATGGAAATATCTACACCGCTCTCTGTATAAACATGAAAATATCTACACCGCCATCTGCATATCCATGGAAATATCTACACCGCTATCTCTATAAACATGGAAATACCTATACAGTCATCTGTATAAACATGGAAATATCTACAATGCCATCTGTATACACATGGAAATATCTACACAGCCATCTGTATAAACATGTAAATATCTACACTGCTATCTCTATAAACATGGAAATATCTACCCCGCCATCTCTATAATCATGAAAATATGTACACTGCCATCTCCATAAACATGGAACTAACTACTCCGCCATCTGTATAAACATGGAAACATATACACCGCCATCTGTGTGAATAAGGAAATATCTACAATGCCATCTGTATAAAGATATAAATATCTGCACCGCGAGCTGTATAAACATGGAAATATCTACATCGCTATCTGTATAAACGTGGAAATACCAACTCCGCTATCGGTATAAACATAGAAATATCTACAACGCCATCTATATAAACATGGAAATATCTAAACCGCTATGTCTATAAACATGGAAATAACTACACCACTATCTCTATAAACATGGAAATTTCTACACCGCTATCTGTATAAACATGGAAATATCTACACCGCTATCTGTATAAACATGGAAATATCTACACCGCGATCTGTATAAACATGGAAATATCTACACAGCTATCTCTGTGAACATGGAAATATCTACACCGCCATCTGTATAAACATGGAAATACCTACAATGTCATCTGTATAAACATGGAAATATCTACAAAGCCATCTGTATAAACATGGAAATATCTACACAGCCATCTGTATATACATGGAAATATCTACACCACTATCTGTATAAACATGGAAATAACTACACCGCTATTTGTAGAAACATGGAAATATTTACACTGCTATCTGTATAAACATGGAAATTTCTACACCATTATCTGTATAAATATGGAAATATCTACACCGCTATCTCTATAAACATGGAAATATCTACACCGCCATCTGTATAAACATGGATATACCTATAGAGTCATCTGTGTAAACATGGAAATATCTACAACACCATCTGTATAAACATGGAAATATCTACAATGCCATCTGTATACACATGGAAATACCTACACGGCAATCTGTGTATAGATGGAAACATCAACACCGCCATCTGTACAAACATGGAAATATCTACACTTCTATCTCTATAAACATGGGAATATCTACATTGCGGTCTGTATAAACATGGAAATATCTACACCGGTATCTGTATAAACATGGAAATATCTACACCATGATCTGTATAAACATGGAAATATATACACCGCTATCTGTATAAACATGGAAATGTCTGCACCGCTATCTCTATAAACATGGAAATATCTACAAAGACATCTGTATAAACATGGAAATACCTACACAGTCATGTGTAGGAACATTTAAATATCTACACTGCCATCTGTATAAACATAGAAATATCTACACAGCCCTCTGTATAAATATGGAAATATCTGCATAAGCATCTGTGTAAACCTGGAAATATCTGCACCGCTATCTGTATAAACATGGAAATACCTACACCGCTGTCTCTATAAACATGGAAATATGTACACCGCTATGTGTATAAACATGGAAATATCTCCACTGCTCTCTGTATAAACAAGGAAATATCTCCACCGTTATCTGTATAAACATGGAAATACCTACAGCGCCATCTCTATAAACATTGACAAATCTACACTGCCATCTGTAAAAACATGGAAATATCTACACAGTCATCTGAATAAACGTGGAAATATCTACACCACCATCTGTATAAACATGGAAATATCTACAATACCATCTGTATACACATGGAAATACCTACACAGCAATCTGTGTATAGATGGAAACATCAACACCGCCATCTGTACAAACATGGAAATATCTACACTGCTATCTCTATAAACATGGGAATATCTACACTGCGGTCTGTATAAACATGGATATATCTACACCGGTATCTCTATAAACATGGAAATATCTTCACCATGATCTGTATAAACATGGAAATATATACACCGCTATCTGTATAAACATGGAAATGTCTGCACCGCTATCTCTATAAACATGGAAATATCTACAAAGACATCTGTATAAACATGGAAATACCTACACAGTCATGTGTTGGAATATTTAAATATCTACACTGCCATCTGTATAAACGTAGAAATATCTACACAGCCCTCTGTATAAATATGGAAATATCTGCATAGGCATCTGTGTAAACCTGGAAATATCTGCACTGCTATCTGTATAAACATGGAAATACCTACACCGCTGTCTCTATAAACATGGAAATTTGTACACCGCTATGTGTATAAACATGGAAATATCTCCACTGCTCTCTGTATAAACATGGAAATATCTCCACCGTTATCTGTATAAACATGGAAATATCTACAGCGCCGTCTCTATAAACATTGACAAACCTACACTGCCATCTGTAAAAACATGGAAATATCTACACAGTCATCTGAATAAACATGGAAATATCTACACGGCCATCTATATAAACATGGAATTGTCTACACTGCCATCTGCAGAAAGATGGAAATATCTACACCGCTATCTCTATAAATATGGAAATATCTACACCGCCATCTCTATAAACATGAAAATATCTACACTGCCATCTCCATAAAGATGGAATTATCTACTCCGCCATGTGTATAAACACGGAAATATCTACACCACCATCTGTGTAAACATGGAAATATCTACACCGCTCTCTGTATAAACATGAAAATATCTACACCGCCATCTGCATATCCATGGAAATATCTACACCGCTATCTCTATAAACATGGAAATACCTATACAGTCATCTGTATAAACATGGAAATATCTACAATGCCATCTGTATACACATGGAAATATCTACACAGCCATCTGTATAAACATGTAAATATCTACACTGCTATCTCTATAAACATGGAAATATCTACCCCGCCATCTCTATAATCATGAAAATATGTACACTGCCATCTCCATAAACATGGAACTAACTACTCCGCCATCTGTATAAACATGGAAACATATACACCGCCATCTGTGTGAATAAGGAAATATCTACAATGCCATCTGTATAAAGATATAAATATCTGCACCGCGAGCTGTATAAACATGGAAATATCTACATCGCTATCTGTATAAACGTGGAAATACCAACTCCGCTATCGGTATAAACATAGAAATATCTACAACGCCATCTATATAAACATGGAAATATCTAAACCGCTATGTCTATAAACATGGAAATAACTACACCACTATCTCTATAAACATGGAAATTTCTACACCGCTATCTGTATAAACATGGAAATATCTACACCGCTATCTGTATAAACATGGAAATATCTACACCGCGATCTGTATAAACATGGAAATATCTACACAGCTATCTCTGTGAACATGGAAATATCTACACCGCCATCTGTATAAACATGGAAATACCTACAATGTCATCTGTATAAACATGGAAATATCTACAAAGCCATCTGTATAAACATGGAAATATCTACACAGCCATCTGTATATACATGGAAATATCTACACCACTATCTGTATAAACATGGAAATAACTACACCGCTATTTGTAGAAACATGGAAATATTTACACTGCTATCTGTATAAACATGGAAATTTCTACACCATTATCTGTATAAATATGGAAATATCTACACCGCTATCTCTATAAACATGGAAATATCTACACCGCCATCTGTATAAACATGGATATACCTATAGAGTCATCTGTGTAAACATGGAAATATCTACAACACCATCTGTATAAACATGGAAATATCTACAATGCCATCTGTATACACATGGAAATACCTACACGGCAATCTGTGTATAGATGGAAACATCAACACCGCCATCTGTACAAACATGGAAATATCTACACTTCTATCTCTATAAACATGGGAATATCTACATTGCGGTCTGTATAAACATGGAAATATCTACACCGGTATCTGTATAAACATGGAAATATCTACACCATGATCTGTATAAACATGGAAATATATACACCGCTATCTGTATAAACATGGAAATGTCTGCACCGCTATCTCTATAAACATGGAAATATCTACAAAGACATCTGTATAAACATGGAAATACCTACACAGTCATGTGTAGGAACATTTAAATATCTACACTGCCATCTGTATAAACATAGAAATATCTACACAGCCCTCTGTATAAATATGGAAATATCTGCATAAGCATCTGTGTAAACCTGGAAATATCTGCACCGCTATCTGTACAAACATGGAAATACCTACACCGCTGTCTCTATAAACATGGAAATATGTACACCGCTATGTGTATAAACATGGAAATATCTCCACTGCTCTCTGTATAAACAAGGAAATATCTCCACCGTTATCTGTATAAACATGGAAATACCTACAGCGCCATCTCTATAAACATTGACAAATCTACACTGCCATCTGTAAAAACATGGAAATATCTACACAGTCATCTGAATAAACGTGGAAATATCTACACCACCATCTGTATAAACATGGAAATATCTACAATGCCATCTGTATACACATGGAAATACCTACACAGCAATCTGTGTATAGATGGAAACATCAACACCGCCATCTGTACAAACATGGAAATATCTACACTGCTATCTCTATAAACATGGGAATATCTACACTGCGGTCTGTATAAACATGGATATATCTACACCAGTATCTCTATAAACATGGAAATATCTTCACCATGATCTGTATAAACATGGAAATATATACACCGCTATCTGTATAAACATGGAAATGTCTGCACCGCTATCTCTATAAACATGGAAATATCTACAAAGACATCTGTATAAACATGGAAATACCTACACAGTCATGTGTTGGAATATTTAAATATCTACACTGCCATCTGTATACACGTAGAAATATCTACACAGCCCTCTGTATAAATATGGAAATATCTGCATAGGCATCTGTGTAAACCTGGAAATATCTGCACCGCTATCTGTATAAACATGGAAATACCTACACCGCTGTCTCTATAAACATGGAAATTTGTACACCGCTATGTGTATAAACATGGAAATATCTCCACTGCTCTCTGTATAAACATGGAAATATCTCCACCGTTATCTGTATAAACATGGAAATATCTACAGCGCCGTCTCTATAAACATTGACAAACCTACACTGCCATCTGTAAAAACATGGAAATATCTACACAGTCATCTGAATAAACATGGAAATATCTACACGGCCATCTATATAAACATGGAATTGTCTACACTGCCATCTGCAGAAAGATGGAAATATCTACACCGCTATCTCTATAAATATGGAAATATCTACACCGCCATCTCTATAAACATGAAAATATCTACACTGCCATCTCCATAAAGATGGAATTATCTACTCCGCCATGTGTATAAACACGGAAATATCTACACCACCATCTGTGTAAACATGGAAATATCTACACCGCTCTCTGTATAAACATGAAAATATCTACACCGCCATCTGCATATCCATGGAAATATCTACACCGCTATCTCTATAAACATGGAAATACCTATACAGTCATCTGTATAAACATGGAAATATCTACAATGCCATCTGTATACACATGGAAATATCTACAGAGCCATCTGTATAAACATGTAAATATCTACACTGCTATCTCTATAAACATGGAAATATCTACCCCGCCATCTCTATAATCATGAAAATATGTACACTGCCATCTCCATAAACATGGAACTAACTACTCCGCCATCTGTATAAACATGGAAACATATACACCGCCATCTGTGTGAATAAGGAAATATCTACAATGCCATCTGTATAAAGATATAAATATCTGCACCGCGAGCTGTATAAACATGGAAATATCTACATCGCTATCTGTATAAACGTGGAAATACCAACTCCGCTATCGGTATAAACATAGAAATATCTACAACGCCATCTATATAAACATGGAAATATCTAAACCGCTATGTCTATAAACATGGAAATAACTACACCACTATCTCTATAAACATGGAAATTTCTACACCGCTATCTGTATAAACATGGAAATATCTACACCGCTATCTGTATAAACATGGAAATATCTACACCGCGATCTGTATAAACATGGAAATATCTACACAGCTATCTCTGTGAACATGGAAATATCTACACCGCCATCTGTATAAACATGGAAATACCTACAATGTCATCTGTATAAACATGGAAATATCTACAAAGCCATCTGTATAAACATGGAAATATCTACACAGCCATCTGTATATACATGGAAATATCTACACCACTATCTGTATAAACATGGAAATAACTACACCGCTATTTGTAGAAACATGGAAATATTTACACTTCAATTTGTATAAACATGGAAATTTCTAAACCATTATCTGTATAAATATGGAAATATCTACACCGCTATCTCTATAAACATGGAAATATCTACACCGCCATCTGTATAAACATGGATATACCTATAGAGTCATCTGTGTAAACATGGAAATATCTACAACACCATCTGTATAAACATGGAAATATCTACAATGCCATCTGTATACACATGGAAATACCTACACGGCAATCTGTGTATAGATGGAAACATCAACACCGCCATCTGTACAAACATGGAAATATCTACACTGCTATCTCTATAAACATGGGAATATCTACATTGCGGTCTGTATAAACATGGAAATATCTACACCGGTATCTGTATAAACATGGAAATATCTACACCATGATCTGTATAAACATGGAAATATATACACCGCTATCTGTATAAACATGGAAATGTCTGCACCGCTATCTCTATAAACATGGAAATATCTACAAAGACATCTGTATAAACATGGAAATACCTACACAGTCATGTGCAGGAACATTTAAATATCTACACTGCCATCTGTATAAACATAGAAATATCTACACAGCCCTCTGTATAAATATGGAAATATCTGTATAAGCATCTGTGTAAACCTGGAAATATCTGCACCGCTATCTGTATAAACATGGAAATACCTACACCGCTGTCTCTATAAACATGGAAATATGTACACCGCTATGTGTATAAACATGGAAATATCTCCACTGCTCTCTGTATAAACAAGGAAATATCTCCACCGTTATCTGTATAAACATGGAAATACCTACAGCGCCATCTCTATAAACATTGACAAATCTACACTGCCATCTGTAAAAACATGGAAATATCTACACAGTCATCTGAATAAACGTGGAAATATCTACACCACCATCTGTATAAACATGGAAATATCTACAATACCATCTGTATACACATGGAAATACCTACACAGCAATCTGTGTATAGATGGAAACATCAACACCGCCATCTGTACAAACATGGAAATATCTACACTGCTATCTCTATAAACATGGGAATATCTACACTGCGGTCTGTATAAACATGGATATATCTACACCGGTATCTCTATAAACATGGAAATATCTTCACCATGATCTGTATAAACATGGAAATATATACACCGCTATCTGTATAAACATGGAAATGTCTGCACCGCTATCTCTATAAACATGGAAATATCTACAAAGACATCTGTATAAACATGGAAATACCTACACAGTCATGTGTTGGAATATTTAAATATCTACACTGCCATCTGTATAAACGTAGAAATATCTACACAGCCCTCTGTATAAATATGGAAATATCTGCATAGGCATCTGTGTAAACCTGGAAATATCTGCACCGCTATCTGTATAAACATGGAAATACCTACACCGCTGTCTCTATAAACATGGAAATTTGTACACCGCTATGTGTATAAACATGGAAATATCTCCACTGCTCTCTGTATAAACATGGAAATATCTCCACCGTTATCTGTATAAACATGGAAATATCTACAGCGCCGTCTCTATAAACATTGACAAACCTACACTGCCATCTGTAAAAACATGGAAATATCTACACAGTCATCTGAATAAACATGGAAATATCTACACGGCCATCTATATAAACATGGAATTGTCTACACTGCCATCTGCAGAAAGATGGAAATATCTACACCGCTATCTCTATAAATATGGAAATATCTACACCGCCATCTCTATAAACATGAAAATATCTACACTGCCATCTCCATAAAGATGGAATTATCTACTCCGCCATGTGTATAAACACGGAAATATCTACACCACCATCTGTGTAAACATGGAAATATCTACACCGCTCTCTGTATAAACATGAAAATATCTACACCGCCATCTGCATATCCATGGAAATATCTACACCGCTATCTCTATAAACATGGAAATACCTATACAGTCATCTGTATAAACATGGAAATATCTACAATGCCATCTGTATACACATGGAAATATCTACACAGCCATCTGTATAAACATGTAAATATCTACACTGCTATCTCTATAAACATGGAAATATCTACCCCGCCATCTCTATAATCATGAAAATATGTACACTGCCATCTCCATAAACATGGAACTAACTACTCCGCCATCTGTATAAACATGGAAACATATACACCGCCATCTGTGTGAATAAGGAAATATCTACAATGCCATCTGTATAAAGATATAAATATCTGCACCGCGAGCTGTATAAACATGGAAATATCTACATCGCTATCTGTATAAACGTGGAAATACCAACTCCGCTATCGGTATAAACATAGAAATATCTACAACGCCATCTATATAAACATGGAAATATCTAAACCGCTATGTCTATAAACATGGAAATAACTACACCACTATCTCTATAAACATGGAAATTTCTACACCGCTATCTGTATAAACATGGAAATATCTACACCGCTATCTGTATAAACATGGAAATATCTACACCGCGATCTGTATAAACATGGAAATATCTACACAGCTATCTCTGTGAACATGGAAATATCTACACCGCCATCTGTATAAACATGGAAATACCTACAATGTCATCTGTATAAACATGGAAATATCTACAAAGCCATCTGTATAAACATGGAAATATCTACACAGCCATCTGTATATACATGGAAATATCTACACCACTATCTGTATAAACATGGAAATAACTACACCGCTATTTGTAGAAACATGGAAATATTTACACTTCAATTTGTATAAACATGGAAATTTCTAAACCATTATCTGTATAAATATGGAAATATCTACACCGCTATCTCTATAAACATGGAAATATCTACACCGCCATCTGTATAAACATGGATATACCTATAGAGTCATCTGTGTAAACATGGAAATATCTACAACACCATCTGTATAAACATGGAAATATCTACAATGCCATCTGTATACACATGGAAATACCTACACGGCAATCTGTGTATAGATGGAAACATCAACACCGCCATCTGTACAAACATGGAAATATCTACACTGCTATCTCTATAAACATGGGAATATCTACATTGCGGTCTGTATAAACATGGAAATATCTACACCGGTATCTGTATAAACATGGAAATATCTACACCATGATCTGTATAAACATGGAAATATATACACCGCTATCTGTATAAACATGGAAATGTCTGCACCGCTATCTCTATAAACATGGAAATATCTACAAAGACATCTGTATAAACATGGAAATACCTACACAGTCATGTGTAGGAACATTTAAATATCTACACTGCCATCTGTATAAACATAGAAATATCTACACAGCCCTCTGTATAAATATGGAAATATCTGTATAAGCATCTGTGTAAACCTGGAAATATCTGCACCGCTATCTGTATAAACATGGAAATACCTACACCGCTGTCTCTATAAACATGGAAATATGTACACCGCTATGTGTATAAACATGGAAATATCTCCACTGCTCTCTGTATAAACAAGGAAATATCTCCACCATTATCTGTATAAACATGGAAATACCTACAGCGCCATCTCTATAAACATTGACAAATCTACACTGCCATCTGTAAAAACATGGAATTATCTACACAGTCATCTGAATAAACGTGGAAATATCTACACCACCATCTGTATAAACATGGAAATATCTACAATACCATCTGTATACACATGGAAATACCTACACAGCAATCTGTGTATAGATGGAAACATCAACACCGCCATCTGTACAAACATGGAAATATCTACACTGCTATCTCTATAAACATGGGAATATCTACACTGCGGTCTGTATAAACATGGATATATCTACACCGGTATCTCTATAAACATGGAAATATCTTCACCATGATCTGTATAAACATGGAAATATATACACCGCTATCTGTATAAACATGGAAATGTCTTCACCGCTATCTCTATAAACATGGAAATATCTACAAAGACATCTGTATAAACATGGAAATACCTACACAGTCATGTGTTGGAATATTTAAATATCTACACTGCCATCGGTATAAACGTAGAAATATCTACACAGCCCTCTGTATAAATATGGAAATATCTGCATAGGCATCTGTGTAAACCTGGAAATATCTGCACCGCTATCTGTATAAACATGGAAATACCTACACCGCTGTCTCTATAAACATGGAAATTTGTACACCGCTATGTGTATAAACATGGAAATATCTCCACTGCTCTCTGTATAAACATGGAAATATCTCCACCGTTATCTGTATAAACATGGAAATATCTACAGCGCCGTCTCTATAAACATTGACAAACCTACACTGCCATCTGTAAAAACATGGAAATATCTACACAGTCATCTGAATAAACATGGAAATATCTACACGGCCATCTATATAAACATGGAATTGTCTACACTGCCATCTGCAGAAAGATGGAAATATCTACACCGCTATCTCTATAAATATGGAAATATCTACACCGCCATCTCTATAAACATGAAAATATCTACACTGCCATCTCCATAAAGATGGAATTATCTACTCCGCCATGTGTATAAACACGGAAATATCTACACCACCATCTGTGTAAACATGGAAATATCTACACCGCTCTCTGTATAAACATGAAAATATCTACACCGCCATCTGCATATCCATGGAAATATCTACACCGCTATCTCTATAAACATGGAAATACCTATACAGTCATCTGTATAAACATGGAAATATCTACAATGCCATCTGTATACACATGGAAATATCTACACAGCCATCTGTATAAACATGTAAATATCTACACTGCTATCTCTATAAACATGGAAATATCTACCCCGCCATCTCTATAATCATGAAAATATGTACACTGCCATCTCCATAAACATGGAACTAACTACTCCGCCATCTGTATAAACATGGAAACATATACACCGCCATCTGTGTGAATAAGGAAATATCTACAATGCCATCTGTATAAAGATATAAATATCTGCACCGCGAGCTGTATAAACATGGAAATATCTACATCGCTATCTGTATAAACGTGGAAATACCAACTCCGCTATCGGTATAAACATAGAAATATCTACAACGCCATCTATATAAACATGGAAATATCTAAACCGCTATGTCTATAAACATGGAAATAACTACACCACTATCTCTATAAACATGGAAATTTCTACACCGCTATCTGTATAAACATGGAAATATCTACACCGCTATCTGTATAAACATGGAAATATCTACACCGCGATCTGTATAAACATGGATATACCTATAGAGTCATCTGTGTAAACATGGAAATATCTACAACACCATCTGTATAAACATGGAAATATCTACAATGCCATCTGTATACACATGGAAATACCTACACGGCAATCTGTGTATAGATGGAAACATCAACACCGCCATCTGTACAAACATGGAAATATCTACACTGCTATCTCTATAAACATGGGAATATCTACATTGCGGTCTGTATAAACATGGAAATATCTACACCGGTATCTGTATAAACATGGAAATATCTACACCATGATCTGTATAAACATGGAAATATATACACCGCTATCTGTATAAACATGGAAATGTCTGCACCGCTATCTCTATAAACATGGAAATATCTACAAAGACATCTGTATAAACATGGAAATACCTACACAGTCATGTGTAGGAACATTTAAATATCTACACTGCCATCTGTATAAACATAGAAATATCTACACAGCCCTCTGTATAAATATGGAAATATCTGTATAAGCATCTGTGTAAACCTGGAAATATCTGCACCGCTATCTGTATAAACATGGAAATACCTACACCGCTGTCTCTATAAACATGGAAATATGTACACCGCTATGTGTATAAACATGGAAATATCTCCACTGCTCTCTGTATAAACAAGGAAATATCTCCACCATTATCTGTATAAACATGGAAATACCTACAGCGCCATCTCTATAAACATTGACAAATCTACACTGCCATCTGTAAAAACATGGAAATATCTACACAGTCATCTGAATAAACGTGGAAATATCTACACCACCATCTGTATAAACATGGAAATATCTACAATACCATCTGTATACACATGGAAATACCTACACAGCAATCTGTGTATAGATGGAAACATCAACACCGCCATCTGTACAAACATGGAAATATCTACACTGCTATCTCTATAAACATGGGAATATCTACACTGCGGTCTGTATAAACATGGATATATCTACACCGGTATCTCTATAAACATGGAAATATCTTCACCATGATCTGTATAAACATGGAAATATATACACCGCTATCTGTATAAACATGGAAATGTCTGCACCGCTATCTCTATAAACATGGAAATATCTACAAAGACATCTGTATAAACATGGAAATACCTACACAGTCATGTGTTGGAATATTTAAATATCTACACTGCCATCTGTATAAACGTAGAAATATCTACACAGCCCTCTGTATAAATATGGAAATATCTGCATAGGCATCTGTGTAAACCTGGAAATATCTGCACCGCTATCTGTATAAACATGGAAATACCTACACCGCTGTCTCTATAAACATGGAAATATGTACACCGCTATGTGTATAAACATGGAAATATCTCCACTGCTCTCTGTATAAACAAGGAAATATCTCCACCGTTATCTGTATAAACATGGAAATACCTACAGCGCCATCTCTATAAACATTGACAAATCTACACTGCCATCTGTAAAAACATGGAAATATCTACACAGTCATCTGAATAAACGTGGAAATATCTACACCACCATCTGTATAAACATGGAAATATCTACAATGCCATCTGTATACACATGGAAATACCTACACAGCAATCTGTGTATAGATGGAAACATCAACACCGCCATCTGTACAAACATGGAAATATCTACACTGCTATCTCTATAAACATGGGAATATCTACACTGCGGTCTGTATAAACATGGATATATCTACACCGGTATCTCTATAAACATGGAAATATCTTCACCATGATCTGTATAAACATGGAAATATATACACCGCTATCTGTATAAACATGGAAATGTCTGCACCGCTATCTCTATAAACATGGAAATATCTACAAAGACATCTGTATAAACATGGAAATACCTACACAGTCATGTGTTGGAATATTTAAATATCTACACTGCCATCTGTATACACGTAGAAATATCTACACAGCCCTCTGTATAAATATGGAAATATCTGCATAGGCATCTGTGTAAACCTGGAAATATCTGCACCGCTATCTGTATAAACATGGAAATACCTACACCGCTGTCTCTATAAACATGGAAATTTGTACACCGCTATGTGTATAAACATGGAAATATCTCCACTGCTCTCTGTATAAACATGGAAATATCTCCACCGTTATCTGTATAAACATGGAAATATCTACAGCGCCGTCTCTATAAACATTGACAAACCTACACTGCCATCTGTAAAAACATGGAAATATCTACACAGTCATCTGAATAAACATGGAAATATCTACACGGCCATCTATATAAACATGGAATTGTCTACACTGCCATCTGCAGAAAGATGGAAATATCTACACCGCTATCTCTATAAATATGGAAATATCTACACCGCCATCTCTATAAACATGAAAATATCTACACTGCCATCTCCATAAAGATGGAATTATCTACTCCGCCATGTGTATAAACACGGAAATATCTACACCACCATCTGTGTAAACATGGAAATATCTACACCGCTCTCTGTATAAACATGAAAATATCTACACCGCCATCTGCATATCCATGGAAATATCTACACCGCTATCTCTATAAACATGGAAATACCTATACAGTCATCTGTATAAACATGGAAATATCTACAATGCCATCTGTATACACATGGAAATATCTACAGAGCCATCTGTATAAACATGTAAATATCTACACTGCTATCTCTATAAACATGGAAATATCTACCCCGCCATCTCTATAATCATGAAAATATGTACACTGCCATCTCCATAAACATGGAACTAACTACTCCGCCATCTGTATAAACATGGAAACATATACACCGCCATCTGTGTGAATAAGGAAATATCTACAATGCCATCTGTATAAAGATATAAATATCTGCACCGCGAGCTGTATAAACATGGAAATATCTACATCGCTATCTGTATAAACGTGGAAATACCAACTCCGCTATCGGTATAAACATAGAAATATCTACAACGCCATCTATATAAACATGGAAATATCTAAACCGCTATGTCTATAAACATGGAAATAACTACACCACTATCTCTATAAACATGGAAATTTCTACACCGCTATCTGTATAAACATGGAAATATCTACACCGCTATCTGTATAAACATGGAAATATCTACACCGCGATCTGTATAAACATGGAAATATCTACACAGCTATCTCTGTGAACATGGAAATATCTACACCGCCATCTGTATAAACATGGAAATACCTACAATGTCATCTGTATAAACATGGAAATATCTACAAAGCCATCTGAATAAACATGGAAATATCTACACAGCCATCTGTATATACATGGAAATATCTACACCACTATCTGTATAAACATGGAAATAACTACACCGCTATTTGTAGAAACATGGAAATATTTACACTTCAATTTGTATAAACATGGAAATTTCTAAACCATTATCTGTATAAATATGGAAATATCTACACCGCTATCTCTATAAACATGGAAATATCTACACCGCCATCTGTATAAACATGGATATACCTATAGAGTCATCTGTGTAAACATGGAAATATCTACAACACCATCTGTATAAACATGGAAATATCTACAATGCCATCTGTATACACATGGAAATACCTACACGGCAATCTGTGTATAGATGGAAACATCAACACCGCCATCTGTACAAACATGGAAATATCTACACTGCTATCTCTATAAACATGGGAATATCTACATTGCGGTCTGTATAAACATGGAAATATCTACACCGGTATCTGTATAAACATGGAAATATCTACACCATGATCTGTATAAACATGGAAATATATACACCGCTATCTGTATAAACATGGAAATGTCTGCACCGCTATCTCTATAAACATGGAAATATCTACAAAGACATCTGTATAAACATGGAAATACCTACACAGTCATGTGCAGGAACATTTAAATATCTACACTGCCATCTGTATAAACATAGAAATATCTACACAGCCCTCTGTATAAATATGGAAATATCTGTATAAGCATCTGTGTAAACCTGGAAATATCTGCACCGCTATCTGTATAAACATGGAAATACCTACACCGCTGTCTCTATAAACATGGAAATATGTACACCGCTATGTGTATAAACATGGAAATATCTCCACTGCTCTCTGTATAAACAAGGAAATATCTCCACCGTTATCTGTATAAACATGGAAATACCTACAGCGCCATCTCTATAAACATTGACAAATCTACACTGCCATCTGTAAAAACATGGAAATATCTACACAGTCATCTGAATAAACGTGGAAATATCTACACCACCATCTGTATAAACATGGAAATATCTACAATACCATCTGTATACACATGGAAATACCTACACAGCAATCTGTGTATAGATGGAAACATCAACACCGCCATCTGTACAAACATGGAAATATCTACACTGCTATCTCTATAAACATGGGAATATCTACACTGCGGTCTGTATAAACATGGATATATCTACACCGGTATCTCTATAAACATGGAAATATCTTCACCATGATCTGTATAAACATGGAAATATATACACCGCTATCTGTATAAACATGGAAATGTCTGCACCGCTATCTCTATAAACATGGAAATATCTACAAAGACATCTGTATAAACATGGAAATACCTACACAGTCATGTGTTGGAATATTTAAATATCTACACTGCCATCTGTATAAACGTAGAAATATCTACACAGCCCTCTGTATAAATATGGAAATATCTGCATAGGCATCTGTGTAAACCTGGAAATATCTGCACCGCTATCTGTATAAACATGGAAATACCTACACCGCTGTCTCTATTAGCATGGAAATTTGTACACCGCTATGTGTATAAACATGGAAATATCTCCACTGCTCTCTGTATAAACATGGAAATATCTCCACCGTTATCTGTATAAACATGGAAATATCTACAGCGCCGTCTCTATAAACATTGACAAACCTACACTGCCATCTGTAAAAACATGGAAATATCTACACAGTCATCTGAATAAACATGGAAATATCTACACGGCCATCTATATAAACATGGAATTGTCTACACTGCCATCTGCAGAAAGATGGAAATATCTACACCGCTATCTCTATAAATATGGAAATATCTACACCGCCATCTCTATAAACATGAAAATATCTACACTGCCATCTCCATAAAGATGGAATTATCTACTCCGCCATGTGTATAAACACGGAAATATCTACACCACCATCTGTGTAAACATGGAAATATCTACACCGCTCTCTGTATAAACATGAAAATATCTACACCGCCATCTGCATATCCATGGAAATATCTACACCGCTATCTCTATAAACATGGAAATACCTATACAGTCATCTGTATAAACATGGAAATATCTACAATGCCATCTGTATACACATGGAAATATCTACACAGCCATCTGTATAAACATGTAAATATCTACACTGCTATCTCTATAAACATGGAAATATCTACCCCGCCATCTCTATAATCATGAAAATATGTACACTGCCATCTCCATAAACATGGAACTAACTACTCCGCCATCTGTATAAACATGGAAACATATACACCGCCATCTGTGTGAATAAGGAAATATCTACAATGCCATCTGTATAAAGATATAAATATCTGCACCGCGAGCTGTATAAACATGGAAATATCTACATCGCTATCTGTATAAACGTGGAAATACCAACTCCGCTATCGGTATAAACATAGAAATATCTACAACGCCATCTATATAAACATGGAAATATCTAAACCGCTATGTCTATAAACATGGAAATAACTACACCACTATCTCTATAAACATGGAAATTTCTACACCGCTATCTGTATAAACATGGAAATATCTACACCGCTATCTGTATAAACATGGAAATATCTACACCGCGATCTGTATAAACATGGAAATATCTACAAAGCTATCTCTGTGAACATGGAAATATCTACACCGCCATCTGTATAAACATGGAAATACCTACAATGTCATCTGTATAAACATGGAAATATCTACAAAGCCATCTGTATAAACATGGAAATATCTACACAGCCATCTGTATATACATGGAAATATCTACACCACTATCTGTATAAACATGGAAATAACTACACCGCTATTTGTAGAAACATGGAAATATTTACACTGCTATCTGTATAAACATGGAAATTTCTACACCATTATCTGTATAAATATGGAAATATCTACACCGCTATCTCTATAAACATGGAAATATCTACACCGCCATCTGTATAAACATGGATATACCTATAGAGTCATCTGTGTAAACATGGAAATATCTACAACACCATCTGTATAAACATGGAAATATCTACAATGCCATCTGTATACACATGGAAATACCTACACGGCAATCTGTGTATAGATGGAAACATCAACACCGCCATCTGTACAAACATGGAAATATCTACACTGCTATCTCTATAAACATGGGAATATCTACATTGCGGTCTGTATAAACATGGAAATATCTACACCGGTATCTGTATAAACATGGAAATATCTACACCATGATCTGTATAAACATGGAAATATATACACCGCTATCTGTATAAACATGGAAATGTCTGCACCGCTATCTCTATAAACATGGAAATATCTACAAAGACATCTGTATAAACATGGAAATACCTACACAGTCATGTGTAGGAACATTTAAATATCTACACTGCCATCTGTATAAACATAGAAATATCTACACAGCCCTCTGTATAAATATGGAAATATCTGTATAAGCATCTGTGTAAACCTGGAAATATCTGCACCGCTATCTGTATAAACATGGAAATACCTACACCGCTGTCTCTATAAACATGGAAATATGTACACCGCTATGTGTATAAACATGGAAATATCTCCACTGCTCTCTGTATAAACAAGGAAATATCTCCACCATTATCTGTATAAACATGGAAATACCTACAGCGCCATCTCTATAAACATTGACAAATCTACACTGCCATCTGTAAAAACATGGAATTATCTACACAGTCATCTGAATAAACGTGGAAATATCTACACCACCATCTGTATAAACATGGAAATATCTACAATACCATCTGTATACACATGGAAATACCTACACAGCAATCTGTGTATAGATGGAAACATCAACACCGCCATCTGTACAAACATGGAAATATCTACACTGCTATCTCTATAAACATGGGAATATCTACACTGCGGTCTGTATAAACATGGATATATCTACACCGGTATCTCTATAAACATGGAAATATCTTCACCATGATCTGTATAAACATGGAAATATATACACCGCTATCTGTATAAACATGGAAATGTCTTCACTGCTATCTCTATAAACATGGAAATATCTACAAAGACATCTGTATAAACATGGAAATACCTACACAGTCATGTGTTGGAATATTTAAATATCTACACTGCCATCGGTATAAACGTAGAAATATCTACACAGCCCTCTGTATAAATATGGAAATATCTGCATAGGCATCTGTGTAAACCTGGAAATATCTGCACCGCTATCTGTATAAACATGGAAATACCTACACCGCTGTCTCTATAAACATGGAAATTTGTACACCGCTATGTGTATAAACATGGAAATATCTCCACTGCTCTCTGTATAAACATGGAAATATCTCCACCGTTATCTGTATAAACATGGAAATATCTACAGCGCCGTCTCTATAAACATTGACAAACCTACACTGCCATCTGTAAAAACATGGAAATATCTACACAGTCATCTGAATAAACATGGAAATATCTACACGGCCATCTATATAAACATGGAATTGTCTACACTGCCATCTGCAGAAAGATGGAAATATCTACACCGCTATCTCTATAAATATGGAAATATCTACACCGCCATCTCTATAAACATGAAAATATCTACACTGCCATCTCCATAAAGATGGAATTATCTACTCCGCCATGTGTATAAACACGGAAATATCTACACCACCATCTGTGTAAACATGGAAATATCTACACCGCTCTCTGTATAAACATGAAAATATCTACACCGCCATCTGCATATCCATGGAAATATCTACACCGCTATCTCTATAAACATGGAAATACCTATACAGTCATCTGTATAAACATGGAAATATCTACAATGCCATCTGTATACACATGGAAATATCTACACAGCCATCTGTATAAACATGTAAATATCTACACTGCTATCTCTATAAACATGGAAATATCTACCCCGCCATCTCTATAATCATGAAAATATGTACACTGCCATCTCCATAAACATGGAACTAACTACTCCGCCATCTGTATAAACATGGAAACATATACACCGCCATCTGTGTGAATAAGGAAATATCTACAATGCCATCTGTATAAAGATATAAATATCTGCACCGCGAGCTGTATAAACATGGAAATATCTACATCGCTATCTGTATAAACGTGGAAATACCAACTCCGCTATCGGTATAAACATAGAAATATCTACAACGCCATCTATATAAACATGGAAATATCTAAACCGCTATGTCTATAAACATGGAAATAACTACACCACTATCTCTATAAACATGGAAATTTCTACACCGCTATCTGTATAAACATGGAAATATCTACACCGCTATCTGTATAAACATGGAAATATCTACACCGCGATCTGTATAAACATGGAAATATCTACACAGCTATCTCTGTGAACATGGAAATATCTACACCGCCATCTGTATAAACATGGAAATACCTACAATGTCATCTGTATAAACATGGAAATATCTACAAAGCCATCTGTATAAACATGGAAATATCTACACAGCCATCTGTATATACATGGAAATATCTACACCACTATCTGTATAAACATGGAAATAACTACACCGCTATTTGTAGAAACATGGAAATATTTACACTGCTATCTGTATAAACATGGAAATTTCTACACCATTATCTGTATAAATATGGAAATATCTACACCGCTATCTCTATAAACATGGAAATATCTACACCGCCATCTGTATAAACATGGATATACCTATAGAGTCATCTGTGTAAACATGGAAATATCTACAACACCATCTGTATAAACATGGAAATATCTACAATGCCATCTGTATACACATGGAAATACCTACACGGCAATCTGTGTATAGATGGAAACATCAACACCGCCATCTGTACAAACATGGAAATATCTACACTGCTATCTCTATAAACATGGGAATATCTACATTGCGGTCTGTATAAACATGGAAATATCTACACCGGTATCTGTATAAACATGGAAATATCTACACCATGATCTGTATAAACATGGAAATATATACACCGCTATCTGTATAAACATGGAAATGTCTGCACCGCTATCTCTATAAACATGGAAATATCTACAAAGACATCTGTATAAACATGGAAATACCTACACAGTCATGTGTAGGAACATTTAAATATCTACACTGCCATCTGTATAAACATAGAAATATCTACACAGCCCTCTGTATAAATATGGAAATATCTGTATAAGCATCTGTGTAAACCTGGAAATATCTGCACCGCTATCTGTATAAACATGGAAATACCTACACCGCTGTCTCTATAAACATGGAAATATGTACACCGCTATGTGTATAAACATGGAAATATCTCCACTGCTCTCTGTATAAACAAGGAAATATCTCCACCATTATCTGTATAAACATGGAAATACCTACAGCGCCATCTCTATAAACATTGACAAATCTACACTGCCATCTGTAAAAACATGGAAATATCTACACAGTCATCTGAATAAACGTGGAAATATCTACACCACCATCTGTATAAACATGGAAATATCTACAATACCATCTGTATACACATGGAAATACCTACACAGCAATCTGTGTATAGATGGAAACATCAACACCGCCATCTGTACAAACATGGAAATATCTACACTGCTATCTCTATAAACATGGGAATATCTACACTGCGGTCTGTATAAACATGGATATATCTACACCGGTATCTCTATAAACATGGAAATATCTTCACCATGATCTGTATAAACATGGAAATATATACACCGCTATCTGTATAAACATGGAAATGTCTGCACCGCTATCTCTATAAACATGGAAATATCTACAAAGACATCTGTATAAACATGGAAATACCTACACAGTCATGTGTTGGAATATTTAAATATCTACACTGCCATCTGTATAAACGTAGAAATATCTACACAGCCCTCTGTATAAATATGGAAATATCTGCATAGGCATCTGTGTAAACCTGGAAATATCTGCACCGCTATCTGTATAAACATGGAAATACCTACACCGCTGTCTCTATAAACATGGAAATTTGTACACCGCTATGTGTATAAACATGGAAATATCTCCACTGCTCTCTGTATAAACATGGAAATATCTCCACCGTTATCTGTATAAACATGGAAATATCTACAGCGCCGTCTCTATAAACATTGACAAACCTACACTGCCATCTGTAAAAACATGGAAATATCTACACAGTCATCTGAATAAACATGGAAATATCTACACGGCCATCTATATAAACATGGAATTGTCTACACTGCCATCTGCAGAAAGATGGAAATATCTACACCGCTATCTCTATAAATATGGAAATATCTACACCGCCATCTCTATAAACATGAAAATATCTACACTGCCATCTCCATAAAGATGGAATTATCTACTCTGCCATGTGTATAAACACGGAAATATCTACACCACCATCTGTGTAAACATGGAAATATCTACACCGCTCTCTGTATAAACATGAAAATATCTACACCGCCATCTGCATATCCATGGAAATATCTACACCGCTATCTCTATAAACATGGAAATACCTATACAGTCATCTGTATAAACATGGAAATATCTACAATGCCATCTGTATACACATGGAAATATCTACACAGCCATCTGTATAAACATGTAAATATCTACACTGCTATCTCTATAAACATGGAAATATCTACCCCGCCATCTCTATAATCATGAAAATATGTACACTGCCATCTCCATAAACATGGAACTAACTACTCCGCCATCTGTATAAACATGGAAACATATACACCGCCATCTGTGTGAATAAGGAAATATCTACAATGCCATCTGTATAAAGATATAAATATCTGCACCGCGAGCTGTATAAACATGGAAATATCTACATCGCTATCTGTATAAACGTGGAAATACCAACTCCGCTATCGGTATAAACATAGAAATATCTACAACGCCATCTATATAAACATGGAAATATCTAAACCGCTATGTCTATAAACATGGAAATAACTACACCACTATCTCTATAAACATGGAAATTTCTACACCGCTATCTGTATAAACATGGAAATATCTACACCGCTATCTGTATAAACATGGAAATATCTACACCGCGATCTGTATAAACATGGAAATATCTACACAGCTATCTCTGTGAACATGGAAATATCTACACCGCCATCTGTATAAACATGGAAATACCTACAATGTCATCTGTATAAACATGGAAATATCTACAAAGCCATCTGTATAAACATGGAAATATCTACACAGCCATCTGTATATACATGGAAATATCTACACCACTATCTGTATAAACATGGAAATAACTACACCGCTATTTGTAGAAACATGGAAATATTTACACTGCTATCTGTATAAACATGGAAATTTCTACACCATTATCTGTATAAATATGGAAATATCTACACCGCTATCTCTATAAACATGGAAATATCTACACCGCCATCTGTATAAACATGGATATACCTATAGAGTCATCTGTGTAAACATGGAAATATCTACAACACCATCTGTATAAACATGGAAATATCTACAATGCCATCTGTATACACATGGAAATACCTACACGGCAATCTGTGTATAGATGGAAACATCAACACCGCCATCTGTACAAACATGGAAATATCTACACTGCTATCTCTATAAACATGGGAATATCTACATTGCGGTCTGTATAAACATGGAAATATCTACACCGGTATCTGTATAAACATGGAAATATCTACACCATGATCTGTATAAACATGGAAATATATACACCGCTATCTGTATAAACATGGAAATGTCTGCACCGCTATCTCTATAAACATGGAAATATCTACAAAGACATCTGTATAAACATGGAAATACCTACACAGTCATGTGTAGGAACATTTAAATATCTACACTGCCATCTGTATAAACATAGAAATATCTACACAGCCCTCTGTATAAATATGGAAATATCTGCATAAGCATCTGTGTAAACCTGGAAATATCTGCACCGCTATCTGTATAAACATGGAAATACCTACACCGCTGTCTCTATAAACATGGAAATATGTACACCGCTATGTGTATAAACATGGAAATATCTCCACTGCTCTCTGTATAAACAAGGAAATATCTCCACCGTTATCTGTATAAACATGGAAATACCTACAGCGCCATCTCTATAAACATTGACAAATCTACACTGCCATCTGTAAAAACATGGAAATATCTACACAGTCATCTGAATAAACGTGGAAATATCTACACCACCATCTGTATAAACATGGAAATATCTACAATGCCATCTGTATACACATGGAAATACCTACACAGCAATCTGTGTATAGATGGAAACATCAACACCGCCATCTGTACAAACATGGAAATATCTACACTGCTATCTCTATAAACATGGGAATATCTACACTGCGGTCTGTATAAACATGGATATATCTACACCAGTATCTCTATAAACATGGAAATATCTTCACCATGATCTGTATAAACATGGAAATATATACACCGCTATCTGTATAAACATGGAAATGTCTGCACCGCTATCTCTATAAACATGGAAATATCTACAAAGACATCTGTATAAACATGGAAATACCTACACAGTCATGTGTTGGAATATTTAAATATCTACACTGCCATCTGTATACACGTAGAAATATCTACACAGCCCTCTGTATAAATATGGAAATATCTGCATAGGCATCTGTGTAAACCTGGAAATATCTGCACCGCTATCTGTATAAACATGGAAATACCTACACCGCTGTCTCTATAAACATGGAAATTTGTACACCGCTATGTGTATAAACATGGAAATATCTCCACTGCTCTCTGTATAAACATGGAAATATCTCCACCGTTATCTGTATAAACATGGAAATATCTACAGCGCCGTCTCTATAAACATTGACAAACCTACACTGCCATCTGTAAAAACATGGAAATATCTACACAGTCATCTGAATAAACATGGAAATATCTACACGGCCATCTATATAAACATGGAATTGTCTACACTGCCATCTGCAGAAAGATGGAAATATCTACACCGCTATCTCTATAAATATGGAAATATCTACACCGCCATCTCTATAAACATGAAAATATCTACACTGCCATCTCCATAAAGATGGAATTATCTACTCCGCCATGTGTATAAACACGGAAATATCTACACCACCATCTGTGTAAACATGGAAATATCTACACCGCTCTCTGTATAAACATGAAAATATCTACACCGCCATCTGCATATCCATGGAAATATCTACACCGCTATCTCTATAAACATGGAAATAGCTATACAGTCATCTGTATAAACATGGAAATATCTACAATGCCATCTGTATACACATGGAAATATCTACAGAGCCATCTGTATAAACATGTAAATATCTACACTGCTATCTCTATAAACATGGAAATATCCACCCCGCCATCTCTATAATCATGAAAATATGTACACTGCCATCTCCATAAACATGGAACTAACTACTCCGCCATCTGTATAAACATGGAAACATATACACCGCCATCTGTGTGAATAAGGAAATATCTACAATGCCATCTGTATAAAGATATAAATATCTGCACCGCGAGATGTATAAACATGGAAATATCTACATCGCTATCTGTATAAACGTGGAAATACCAACTCCGCTATCGGTATAAACATAGAAATATCTACAACGCCATCTATATAAACATGGAAATATCTAAACCGCTATGTCTATAAACATGGAAATAACTACACCACTATCTCTATAAACATGGAAATTTCTACACCGCTATCTGTATAAACATGGAAATATCTACACCGCTATCTGTATAAACATGGAAATATCTACACCGCGATCTGTATAAACATGGAAATATCTACACAGCTATCTCTGTGAACATGGAAATATCTAAACCGCCATCTGTATAAACATGGAAATACCTACAATGTCATCTGTATAAACATGGAAATATCTACAAAGCCATCTGTATAAACATGGAAATATCTACACAGCCATCTGTATATACATGGAAATATCTACACCACTATCTGTATAAACATGGAAATAACTACACCGCTATTTGTAGAAACATGGAAATATTTACACTGCTATCTGTATAAACATGGAAATTTCTAAACCATTATCTGTATAAATATGGAAATATCTACACCGCTATCTCTATAAACATGGAAATATCTACACCGCCATCTGTATAAACATGGACATACCTATAGAGTCATCTGTGTAAACATGGAAATATCTACAACACCATCTGTATAAACATGGAAATATCTACAATGCCATCTGTATACACATGGAAATACCTACACGGCAATCTGTGTATAGATGGAAACATCAACACCGCCATCTGTACAAACATGGAAATATCTACACTGCTATCTCTATAAACATGGGAATATCTACATTGCGGTCTGTATAAACATGGAAATATCTACACTGGTATCTGTATAAACATGGAAATATCTACACCATGATCTGTATAAACATGGAAATATATACACCGCTATCTGTATAAACATGGAAATGTCTGCACCGCTATCTCTATAAACATGGAAATATCTACAAAGACATCTGTATAAACATGGAAATACCTACACAGTCATGTGTAGGAACATTTAAATATCTACACTGCCATCTGTATAAACATAGAAATATCTACACAGCCCTCTGTATAAATATGGAAATATCTGCATAAGCATCTGTGTAAACCTGGAAATATCTGCACCGCTATCTGTATAAACATGGAAATACCTACACCGCTGTCTCTATAAACATGGAAATATGTACACCGCTATGTGTATAAACATGGAAATATCTCCACTGCTCTCTGTATAAACAAGGAAATATCTCCACCATTATCTGTATAAACATGGAAATACCTACAGCGCCATCTCTATAAACATTGACAAATCTACACTGCCATCTGTAAAAACATGGAAATATCTACACAGTCATCTGAATAAACGTGGAAATATCTACACCACCATCTGTATAAACATGGAAATATCTACAATACCATCTGTATACACATGGAAATACCTACACAGCAATCTGTGTATAGATGGAAACATCAACACCGCCATCTGTACAAACATGGAAATATCTACACTGCTATCTCTATAAACATGGGAATATCTACACTGCGGTCTGTATAAACATGGATATATCTACACCGGTATCTCTATAAACATGGAAATACCTTCACCATTATCTGTATAAACATGGAAATATATACACCGCTATCTGTATAAACATGGAAATGTCTGCACCGCTATCTCTATAAACATGGAAATATCTACAAAGACATCTGTATAAACATGGAAATACCTACACAGTCATGTGTTGGAATATTTAAATATCTACACTGCCATCTGTATAAACGTAGAAATATCTACACAGCCCTCTGTATAAATATGGAAATATCTGCATAGGCATCTGTGTAAACCTGGAAATATCTGCACCGCTATCTGTATAAACATGGAAATACCTACACCGCTGTCTCTATAAACATGGAAATTTGTACACCGCTATGTGTATAAACATGGAAATATCTCCACTGCTCTCTGTATAAACATGGAAATATCTCCACCGTTATCTGTATAAACATGGAAATATCTACAGCGCCGTCTCTATAAACATTGACAAACCTACACTGCCATCTGTAAAAACATGGAAATATCTACACAGTCATCTGAATAAACATGGAAATATCTACACGGCCATCTATATAAACATGGAATTGTCTACACTGCCATCTGCAGAAAGATGGAAATATCTACACCGCTATCTCTATAAATATGGAAATATCTACACCGCCATCTCTATAAACATGAAAATATCTACACTGCCATCTCCATAAAGATGGAATTATCTACTCCGCCATGTGTATAAACACGGAAATATCTACACCACCATCTGTGTAAACATGGAAATATCTACACCGCTCTCTGTATAAACATGAAAATATCTACACCGCCATCTGCATATCCATGGAAATATCTACACCGCTATCTCTATAAACATGGAAATACCTATACAGTCATCTGTATAAACATGGAAATATCTACAATGCCATCTGTATACACATGGAAATATCTACACAGCCATCTGTATAAACATGTAAATATCTACACTGCTATCTCTATAAACATGGAAATATCTACCCCGCCATCTCTATAATCATGAAAATATGTACACTGCCATCTCCATAAACATGGAACTAACTACTCCGCCATCTGTATAAACATGGAAACATATACACCGCCATCTGTGTGAATAAGGAAATATCTACAATGCCATCTGTATAAAGATATAAATATCTGCACCGCGAGCTGTATAAACATGGAAATATCTACATCGCTATCTGTATAAACGTGGAAATACCAACTCCGCTATCGGTATAAACATAGAAATATCTACAACGCCATCTATATAAACATGGAAATATCTAAACCGCTATGTCTATAAACATGGAAATAACTACACCACTATCTCTATAAACATGGAAATTTCTACACCGCTATCTGTATAAACATGGAAATATCTACACCGCTATCTGTATAAACATGGAAATATCTACACCGCGATCTGTATAAACATGGAAATATCTACACAGCTATCTCTGTGAACATGGAAATATCTACACCGCCATCTGTATAAACATGGAAATACCTACAATGTCATCTGTATAAACATGGAAATATCTACAAAGCCATCTGTATAAACATGGAAATATCTACACAGCCATCTGTATATACATGGAAATATCTACACCACTATCTGTATAAACATGGAAATAACTACACCGCTATTTGTAGAAACATGGAAATATTTACACTGCTATCTGTATAAACATGGAAATTTCTACACCATTATCTGTATAAATATGGAAATATCTACACCGCTATCTCTATAAACATGGAAATATCTACACCGCCATCTGTATAAACATGGATATACCTATAGAGTCATCTGTGTAAACATGGAAATATCTACAACACCATCTGTATAAACATGGAAATATCTACAATGCCATCTGTATACACATGGAAATACCTACACGGCAATCTGTGTATAGATGGAAACATCAACACCGCCATCTGTACAAACATGGAAATATCTACACTGCTATCTCTATAAACATGGGAATATCTACATTGCGGTCTGTATAAACATGGAAATATCTACACCGGTATCTGTATAAACATGGAAATATCTACACCATGATCTGTATAAACATGGAAATATATACACCGCTATCTGTATAAACATGGAAATGTCTGCACCGCTATCTCTATAAACATGGAAATATCTACAAAGACATCTGTATAAACATGGAAATACCTACACAGTCATGTGTAGGAACATTTAAATATCTACACTGCCATCTGTATAAACATAGAAATATCTACACAGCCCTCTGTATAAATATGGAAATATCTGCATAAGCATCTGTGTAAACCTGGAAATATCTGCACCGCTATCTGTATAAACATGGAAATACCTACACCGCTGTCTCTATAAACATGGAAATATGTACACCGCTATGTGTATAAACATGGAAATATCTCCACTGCTCTCTGTATAAACAAGGAAATATCTCCACCGTTATCTGTATAAACATGGAAATACCTACAGCGCCATCTCTATAAACATTGACAAATCTACACTGCCATCTGTAAAAACATGGAAATATCTACACAGTCATCTGAATAAACGTGGAAATATCTACACCACCATCTGTATAAACATGGAAATATCTGCAATGCCATCTGTATACACATGGAAATACCTACACAGCAATCTGTGTATAGATGGAAACATCAACACCGCCATCTGTACAAACATGGAAATATCTACACTGCTATCTCTATAAACATGGGAATATCTACACTGCGGTCTGTATAAACATGGATATATCTACACCAGTATCTCTATAAACATGGAAATATCTTCACCATGATCTGTATAAACATGGAAATATATACACCGCTATCTGTATAAACATGGAAATGTCTGCACCGCTATCTCTATAAACATGGAAATATCTACAAAGACATCTGTATAAACATGGAAATACCTACACAGTCATGTGTTGGAATATTTAAATATCTACACTGCCATCTGTATACACGTAGAAATATCTACACAGCCCTCTGTATAAATATGGAAATATCTGCATAGGCATCTGTGTAAACCTGGAAATATCTGCACCGCTATCTGTATAAACATGGAAATACCTACACCGCTGTCTCTATAAACATGGAAATTTGTACACCGCTATGTGTATAAACATGGAAATATCTACACCGCTATCTGTATAAACATGGAAATATCTACACCGCGATCTGTATAAACATGGAAATATCTACACAGCTATCTCTGTGAACATGGAAATATCTACACCGCCATCTGTATAAACATGGAAATACCTACAATGTCATCTGTATAAACATGGAAATATCTACAAAGCCATCTGTATAAACATGGAAATATCTACACAGCCATCTGTATATACATGGAAATATCTACACCACTATCTGTATAAACATGGAAATAACTACACCGCTATTTGTAGAAACATGGAAATATTTACACTGCTATCTGTATAAACATGGAAATTTCTACACCATTATCTGTATAAATATGGAAATATCTACACCGCTATCTCTATAAACATGGAAATATCTACACCGCCATCTGTATAAACATGGATATACCTATAGAGTCATCTGTGTAAACATGGAAATATCTACAACACCATCTGTATAAACATGGAAATATCTACAATGCCATCTGTATACACATGGAAATACCTACACGGCAATCTGTGTATAGATGGAAACATCAACACCGCCATCTGTACAAACATGGAAATATCTACACTGCTATCTCTATAAACATGGGAATATCTACATTGCGGTCTGTATAAACATGGAAATATCTACACCGGTATCTGTATAAACATGGAAATATCTACACCATGATCTGTATAAACATGGAAATATATACACCGCTATCTGTATAAACATGGAAATGTCTGCACCGCTATCTCTATAAACATGGAAATATCTACAAAGACATCTGTATAAACATGGAAATACCTACACAGTCATGTGTAGGAACATTTAAATATCTACACTGCCATCTGTATAAACATAGAAATATCTACACAGCCCTCTGTATAAATATGGAAATATCTGCATAAGCATCTGTGTAAACCTGGAAATATCTGCACCGCTATCTGTATAAACATGGAAATACCTACACCGCTGTCTCTATAAACATGGAAATATGTACACCGCTATGTGTATAAACATGGAAATATCTCCACTGCTCTCTGTATAAACAAGGAAATATCTCCACCGTTATCTGTATAAACATGGAAATACCTACAGCGCCATCTCTATAAACATTGACAAATCTACACTGCCATCTGTAAAAACATGGAAATATCTACACAGTCATCTGAATAAACGTGGAAATATCTACACCACCATCTGTATAAACATGGAAATATCTACAATGCCATCTGTATACACATGGAAATACCTACACAGCAATCTGTGTATAGATGGAAACATCAACACCGCCATCTGTACAAACATGGAAATATCTACACTGCTATCTCTATAAACATGGGAATATCTACACTGCGGTCTGTATAAACATGGATATATCTACACCAGTATCTCTATAAACATGGAAATATCTTCACCATGATCTGTATAAACATGGAAATATATACACCGCTATCTGTATAAACATGGAAATGTCTGCACCGCTATCTCTATAAACATGGAAATATCTACAAAGACATCTGTATAAACATGGAAATACCTACACAGTCATGTGTTGGAATATTTAAATATCTACACTGCCATCTGTATACACGTAGAAATATCTACACAGCCCTCTGTATAAATATGGAAATATCTGCATAGGCATCTGTGTAAACCTGGAAATATCTGCACCGCTATCTGTATAAACATGGAAATACCTACACCGCTGTCTCTATAAACATGGAAATTTGTACACCGCTATGTGTATAAACATGGAAATATCTCCACTGCTCTCTGTATAAACATGGAAATATCTCCACCGTTATCTGTATAAACATGGAAATATCTACAGCGCCGTCTCTATAAACATTGACAAACCTACACTGCCATCTGTAAAAACATGGAAATATCTACACAGTCATCTGAATAAACATGGAAATATCTACACGGCCATCTATATAAACATGGAATTGTCTACACTGCCATCTGCAGAAAGATGGAAATATCTACACCGCTATCTCTATAAATATGGAAATATCTACACCGCCATCTCTATAAACATGAAAATATCTACACTGCCATCTCCATAAAGATGGAATTATCTACTCCGCCATGTGTATAAACACGGAAATATCTACACCACCATCTGTGTAAACATGGAAATATCTACACCGCTCTCTGTATAAACATGAAAATATCTACACCGCCATCTGCATATCCATGGAAATATCTACACCGCTATCTCTATAAACATGGAAATAGCTATACAGTCATCTGTATAAACATGGAAATATCTACAATGCCATCTGTATACACATGGAAATATCTACAGAGCCATCTGTATAAACATGTAAATATCTACATTGCTATCTCTATAAACATGGAAATATCCACCCCGCCATCTCTATAATCATGAAAATATGTACACTGCCATCTCCATAAACATGGAACTAACTACTCCGCCATCTGTATAAACATGGAAACATATACACCGCCATCTGTGTGAATAAGGAAATATCTACAATGCCATCTGTATAAAGATATAAATATCTGCACCGCGAGATGTATAAACATGGAAATATCTACATCGCTATCTGTATAAACGTGGAAATACCAACTCCGCTATCGGTATAAACATAGAAATATCTACAACGCCATCTATATAAACATGGAAATATCTAAACCGCTATGTCTATAAACATGGAAATAACTACACCACTATCTCTATAAACATGGAAATTTCTACACCGCTATCTGTATAAACATGGAAATATCTACACCGCTATCTGTATAAACATGGAAATATCTACACCGCGATCTGTATAAACATGGAAATATCTACACAGCTATCTCTGTGAACATGGAAATATCTAAACCGCCATCTGTATAAACATGGAAATACCTACAATGTCATCTGTATAAACATGGAAATATCTACAAAGCCATCTGTATAAACATGGAAATATCTACACAGCCATCTGTATATACATGGAAATATCTACACCACTATCTGTATAAACATGGAAATAACTACACCGCTATTTGTAGAAACATGGAAATATTTACACTGCTATCTGTATAAACATGGAAATTTCTAAACCATTATCTGTATAAATATGGAAATATCTACACCGCTATCTCTATAAACATGGAAATATCTACACCGCCATCTGTATAAACATGGACATACCTATAGAGTCATCTGTGTAAACATGGAAATATCTACAACACCATCTGTATAAACATGGAAATATCTACAATGCCATCTGTATACACATGGAAATACCTACACGGCAATCTGTGTATAGATGGAAACATCAACACCGCCATCTGTACAAACATGGAAATATCTACACTGCTATCTCTATAAACATGGGAATATCTACATTGCGGTCTGTATAAACATGGAAATATCTACACTGGTATCTGTATAAACATGGAAATATCTACACCATGATCTGTATAAACATGGAAATATATACACCGCTATCTGTATAAACATGGAAATGTCTGCACCGCTATCTCTATAAACATGGAAATATCTACAAAGACATCTGTATAAACATGGAAATACCTACACAGTCATGTGTAGGAACATTTAAATATCTACACTGCCATCTGTATAAACATAGAAATATCTACACAGCCCTCTGTATAAATATGGAAATATCTGCATAAGCATCTGTGTAAACCCGGAAATATCTGCACCGCTATCTGTATAAACATGGAAATACCTACACCGCTGTCTCTATAAACATGGAAATATGTACACCGCTATGTGTATAAACATGGAAATATCTCCACTGCTCTCTGTATAAACAAGGAAATATCTCCACCGTTATCTGTATAAACATGGAAATACCTACAGCGCCATCTCTATAAACATTGACAAATCTACACTGCCATCTGTAAAAACATGGAAATATCTACACAGTCATCTGAATAAACGTGGAAATATCTACACCACCATCTGTATAAACATGGAAATATCTACAATACCATCTGTATACACATGGAAATACCTACACAGCAATCTGTGTATAGATGGAAACATCAACACCGCCATCTGTACAAACATGGAAATATCTACACTGCTATCTCTATAAACATGGGAATATCTACACTGCGGTCTGTATAAACATGGATATATCTACACCGGTATCTCTATAAACATGGAAATACCTTCACCATTATCTGTATAAACATGGAAATATATACACCGCTATCTGTATAAACATGGAAATGTCTGCACCGCTATCTCTATAAACATGGAAATATCTACAAAGACATCTGTATAAACATGGAAATACCTACACAGTCATGTGTTGGAATATTTAAATATCTACACTGCCATCTGTATAAACGTAGAAATATCTACACAGCCCTCTGTATAAATATGGAAATATCTGCATAGGCATCTGTGTAAACCTGGAAATATCTGCACCGCTATCTGTATAAACATGGAAATACCTACACCGCTGTCTCTATAAACATGGAAATTTGTACACCGCTATGTGTATAAACATGGAAATATCTCCACTGCTCTCTGTATAAACATGGAAATATCTCCACCGTTATCTGTATAAACATGGAAATATCTACAGCGCCGTCTCTATAAACATTGACAAACCTACACTGCCATCTGTAAAAACATGGAAATATCTACACAGTCATCTGAATAAACATGGAAATATCTACACGGCCATCTATATAAACATGGAATTGTCTACACTGCCATCTGCAGAAAGATGGAAATATCTACACCGCTATCTCTATAAATATGGAAATATCTACACCGCCATCTCTATAAACATGAAAATATCTACACTGCCATCTCCATAAAGATGGAATTATCTACTCCGCCATGTGTATAAACACGGAAATATCTACACCACCATCTGTGTAAACATGGAAATATCTACACCGCTCTCTGTATAAACATGAAAATATCTACACCGCCATCTGCATATCCATGGAAATATCTACACCGCTATCTCTATAAACATGGAAATACCTACACAGTCATCTGTATAAACATGGAAATATCTACAATGCCATCTGTATACACATGGAAATATCTACACAGCCATCTGTATAAACATGTAAATATCTACACTGCTATCTCTATAAACATGGAAATATCTACCCCGCCATCTCTATAATCATGAAAATATGTACACTGCCATCTCCATAAACATGGAACTAACTACTCCGCCATCTGTATAAACATGGAAACATATACACCGCCATCTGTGTGAATAAGGAAATATCTACAATGCCATCTGTATAAAGATATAAATATCTGCACCGCGAGCTGTATAAACATGGAAATATCTACATCGCTATCTGTATAAACGTGGAAATACCAACTCCGCTATCGGTATAAACATAGAAATATCTACAACGCCATCTATATAAACATGGAAATATCTAAACCGCTATGTCTATAAACATGGAAATAACTACACCACTATCTCTATAAACATGGAAATTTCTACACCGCTATCTGTATAAACATGGAAATATCTACACCGCTATCTGTATAAACATGGAAATATCTACACCGCGATCTGTATAAACATGGAAATATCTACACAGCTATCTCTGTGAACATGGAAATATCTACACCGCCATCTGTATAAACATGGAAATACCTACAATGTCATCTGTATAAACATGGAAATATCTACAAAGCCATCTGTATAAACATGGAAATATCTACACAGCCATCTGTATATACATGGAAATATCTACACCACTATCTGTATAAACATGGAAATAACTACACCGCTATTTGTAGAAACATGGAAATATTTACACTTCAATTTGTATAAACATGGAAATTTCTAAACCATTATCTGTATAAATATGGAAATATCTACACCGCTATCTCTATAAACATGGAAATATCTACACCGCCATCTGTATAAACATGGATATACCTATAGAGTCATCTGTGTAAACATGGAAATATCTACAACACCATCTGTATAAACATGGAAATATCTACAATGCCATCTGTATACACATGGAAATACCTACACGGCAATCTGTGTATAGATGGAAACATCAACACCGCCATCTGTACAAACATGGAAATATCTACACTGCTATCTCTATAAACATGGGAATATCTACATTGCGGTCTGTATAAACATGGAAATATCTACACCGGTATCTGTATAAACATGGAAATATCTACACCATGATCTGTATAAACATGGAAATATATACACCGCTATCTGTATAAACATGGAAATGTCTGCACCGCTATCTCTATAAACATGGAAATATCTACAAAGACATCTGTATAAACATGGAAATACCTACACAGTCATGTGTAGGAACATTTAAATATCTACACTGCCATCTGTATAAACATAGAAATATCTACACAGCCCTCTGTATAAATATGGAAATATCTGTATAAGCATCTGTGTAAACCTGGAAATATCTGCACCGCTATCTGTATAAACATGGAAATACCTACACCGCTGTCTCTATAAACATGGAAATATGTACACCGCTATGTGTATAAACATGGAAATATCTCCACTGCTCTCTGTATAAACATGGAAATATCTCCACCGTTATCTGTATAAACATGGAAATATCTACAGCGCCGTCTCTATAAACATTGACAAACCTACACTGCCATCTGTAAAAACATGGAAATATCTACACAGTCATCTGAATAAACATGGAAATATCTACACGGCCATCTATATAAACATGGAATTGTCTACACTGCCATCTGCAGAAAAATGGAAATATCTACACCGCTATCTCTATAAATATGGAAATATCTACACCGCCATCTCTATAAACATGAAAATATCTACACTGCCATCTCCATAAAGATGGAATTATCTACTCTGCCATGTGTATAAACACGGAAATATCTACACCACCATCTGTGTAAACATGGAAATATCTACACCGCTCTCTGTATAAACATGAAAATATCTACACCGCCATCTGCATATCCATGGAAATATCTACACCGCTATCTCTATAAACATGGAAATACCTATACAGTCATCTGTATAAACATGGAAATATCTACAATGCCATCTGTATACACATGGAAATATCTACACAGCCATCTGTATAAACATGTAAATATCTACACTGCTATCTCTATAAACATGGAAATATCTACCCCGCCATCTCTATAATCATGAAAATATGTACACTGCCATCTCCATAAACATGGAACTAACTACTCCGCCATCTGTATAAACATGGAAACATATACACCGCCATCTGTGTGAATAAGGAAATATCTACAATGCCATCTGTATAAAGATATAAATATCTGCACCGCGAGCTGTATAAACATGGAAATATCTACATCGCTATCTGTATAAACGTGGAAATACCAACTCCGCTATCGGTATAAACATAGAAATATCTACAACGCCATCTATATAAACATGGAAATATCTAAACCGCTATGTCTATAAACATGGAAATAACTACACCACTATCTCTATAAACATGGAAATTTCTACACCGCTATCTGTATAAACATGGAAATATCTACACCGATATCTGTATAAACATGGAAATATCTACACCGCGATCTGTATAAACATGGAAATATCTACACAGCTATCTCTGTGAACATGGAAATATCTACACCGCCATCTGTATAAACATGGAAATACCTACAATGTCATCTGTATAAACATGGAAATATCTACAAAGCCATCTGTATAAACATGGAAATATCTACACAGCCATCTGTATATACATGGAAATATCTACACCACTATCTGTATAAACATGGAAATAACTACACCGCTATTTGTAGAAACATGGAAATATTTACACTGCTATCTGTATAAACATGGAAATTTCTACACCATTATCTGTATAAATATGGAAATATCTACACCGCTATCTCTATAAACATGGAAATATCTACACCGCCATCTGTATAAACATGGATATACCTATAGAGTCATCTGTGTAAACATGGAAATATCTACAACACCTTCTGTATAAACATGGAAATATCTACAATGCCATCTGTATACACATGGAAATACCTACACGGCAATCTGTGTATAGATGGAAACATCAACACCGCCATCTGTACAAACATGGAAATATCTACACTGCTATCTCTATAAACATGGGAATATCTACATTGCGGTCTGTATAAACATGGAAATATCTACACCGGTATCTGTATAAACATGGAAATATCTACACCATGATCTGTATAAACATGGAAATATATACACCGCTATCTGTATAAACATGGAAATGTCTGCACCGCTATCTCTATAAACATGGAAATATCTACAAAGACATCTGTATAAACATGGAAATACCTACACAGTCATGTGTAGGAACATTTAAATATCTACACTGCCATCTGTATAAACATAGAAATATCTACACAGCCCTCTGTATAAATATGGAAATATCTGCATAAGCATCTGTGTAAACCTGGAAATATCTGCACCGCTATCTGTATAAACATGGAAATACCTACACCGCTGTCTCTATAAACATGGAAATATGTACACCGCTATGTGTATAAACATGGAAATATCTCCACTGCTCTCTGTATAAACAAGGAAATATCTCCACCGTTATCTGTATAAACATGGAAATACCTACAGCGCCATCTCTATAAACATTGACAAATCTACACTGCCATCTGTAAAAACATGGAAATATCTACACAGTCATCTGAATAAACGTGGAAATATCTACACCACCATCTGTATAAACATGGAAATATCTACAATGCCATCTGTATACACATGGAAATACCTACACAGCAATCTGTGTATAGATGGAAACATCAACACCGCCATCTGTACAAACATGGAAATATCTACACTGCTATCTCTATAAACATGGGAATATCTACACTGCGGTCTGTATAAACATGGATATATCTACACCAGTATCTCTATAAACATGGAAATATCTTCACCATGATCTGTATAAACATGGAAATATATACACCGCTATCTGTATAAACATGGAAATGTCTGCACCGCTATCTCTATAAACATGGAAATATCTACAAAGACATCTGTATAAACATGGAAATACCTACACAGTCATGTGTTGGAATATTTAAATATCTACACTGCCATCTGTATACACGTAGAAATATCTACACAGCCCTCTGTATAAATATGGAAATATCTGCATAGGCATCTGTGTAAACCTGGAAATATCTGCACCGCTATCTGTATAAACATGGAAATACCTACACCGCTGTCTCTATAAACATGGAAATTTGTACACCGCTATGTGTATAAACATGGAAATATCTCCACTGCTCTCTGTATAAACATGGAAATATCTCCACCGTTATCTGTATAAACATGGAAATATCTACAGCGCCGTCTCTATAAACATTGACAAACCTACACTGCCATCTGTAAAAACATGGAAATATCTACACAGTCATCTGAATAAACATGGAAATATCTACACGGCCATCTATATAAACATGGAATTGTCTACACTGCCATCTGCAGAAAGATGGAAATATCTACACCGCTATCTCTATAAATATGGAAATATCTACACCGCCATCTCTATAAACATGAAAATATCTACACTGCCATCTCCATAAAGATGGAATTATCTACTCCGCCATGTGTATAAACACGGAAATATCTACACCACCATCTGTGTAAACATGGAAATATCTACACCGCTCTCTGTATAAACATGAAAATATCTACACCGCCATCTGCATATCCATGGAAATATCTACACCGCTATCTCTATAAACATGGAAATACCTATACAGTCATCTGTATAAACATGGAAATATCTACAATGCCATCTGTATACACATGGAAATATCTACAGAGCCATCTGTATAAACATGTAAATATCTACACTGCTATCTCTATAAACATGGAAATATCCACCCCGCCATCTCTATAATCATGAAAATATGTACACTGCCATCTCCATAAACATGGAACTAACTACTCCGCCATCTGTATAAACATGGAAACATATACACCGCCATCTGTGTGAATAAGGAAATATCTACAATGCCATCTGTATAAAGATATAAATATCTGCACCGCGAGATGTATAAACATGGAAATATCTACATCGCTATCTGTATAAACGTGGAAATACCAACTCCGCTATCGGTATAAACATAGAAATATCTACAACGCCATCTATATAAACATGGAAATATCTAAACCGCTATGTCTATAAACATGGAAATAACTACACCACTATCTCTATAAACATGGAAATTTCTACACCGCTATCTGTATAAACATGGAAATATCTACACCGCTATCTGTATAAACATGGAAATATCTACACCGCGATCTGTATAAACATGGAAATATCTACACAGCTATCTCTGTGAACATGGAAATATCTAAACCGCCATCTGTATAAACATGGAAATACCTACAATGTCATCTGTATAAACATGGAAATATCTACAAAGCCATCTGTATAAACATGGAAATATCTACACAGCCATCTGTATATACATGGAAATATCTACACCACTATCTGTATAAACATGGAAATAACTACACCGCTATTTGTAGAAACATGGAAATATTTACACTGCTATCTGTATAAACATGGAAATTTCTAAACCATTATCTGTATAAATATGGAAATATCTACACCGCTATCTCTATAAACATGGAAATATCTACACCGCCATCTGTATAAACATGGACATACCTATAGAGTCATCTGTGTAAACATGGAAATATCTACAACACCATCTGTATAAACATGGAAATATCTACAATGCCATCTGTATACACATGGAAATACCTACACGGCTATCTGTGTATAGATGGAAACATCAACACCGCCATCTGTACAAACATGGAAATATCTACACTGCTATCTCTATAAACATGGGAATATCTACATTGCGGTCTGTATAAACATGGAAATATCTACACTGGTATCTGTATAAACATGGAAATATCTACACCATGATCTGTATAAACATGGAAATATATACACCGCTATCTGTATAAACATGGAAATGTCTGCACCGCTATCTCTATAAACATGGAAATATCTACAAAGACATCTGTATAAACATGGAAATACCTACACAGTCATGTGTAGGAACATTTAAATATCTACACTGCCATCTGTATAAACATAGAAATATCTACACAGCCCTCTGTATAAATATGGAAATATCTGCATAAGCATCTGTGTAAACCTGGAAATATCTGCACCGCTATCTGTATAAACATGGAAATACCTACACCGCTGTCTCTATAAACATGGAAATATGTACACCGCTATGTGTATAAACATGGAAATATCTCCACTGCTCTCTGTATAAACAAGGAAATATCTCCACCGTTATCTGTATAAACATGGAAATACCTACAGCGCCATCTCTATAAACATTGACAAATCTACACTGCCATCTGTAAAAACATGGAAATATCTACACAGTCATCTGAATAAACGTGGAAATATCTACACCACCATCTGTATAAACATGGAAATATCTACAATACCATCTGTATACACATGGAAATACCTACACAGCAATCTGTGTATAGATGGAAACATCAACACCGCCATCTGTACAAACATGGAAATATCTACACTGCTATCTCTATAAACATGGGAATATCTACACTGCGGTCTGTATAAACATGGATATATCTACACCGGTATCTCTATAAACATGGAAATACCTTCACCATTATCTGTATAAACATGGAAATATATACACCGCTATCTGTATAAACATGGAAATGTCTGCACCGCTATCTCTATAAACATGGAAATATCTACAAAGACATCTGTATAAACATGGAAATACCTACACAGTCATGTGTTGGAATATTTAAATATCTACACTGCCATCTGTATAAACGTAGAAATATCTACACAGCCCTCTGTATAAATATGGAAATATCTGCATAGGCATCTGTGTAAACCTGGAAATATCTGCACCGCTATCTGTATAAACATGGAAATACCTACACCGCTGTCTCTATAAACATGGAAATTTGTACACCGCTATGTGTATAAACATGGAAATATCTCCACTGCTCTCTGTATAAACATGGAAATATCTCCACCGTTATCTGTATAAACATGGAAATATCTACAGCGCCGTCTCTATAAACATTGACAAACCTACACTGCCATCTGTAAAAACATGGAAATATCTACACAGTCATCTGAATAAACATGGAAATATCTACACGGCCATCTATATAAACATGGAATTGTCTACACTGCCATCTGCAGAAAGATGGAAATATCTACACCGCTATCTCTATAAATATGGAAATATCTACACCGCCATCTCTATAAACATGAAAATATCTACACTGCCATCTCCATAAAGATGGAATTATCTACTCCGCCATGTGTATAAACACGGAAATATCTACACCACCATCTGTGTAAACATGGAAATATCTACACCGCTCTCTGTATAAACATGAAAATATCTACACCGCCATCTGCATATCCATGGAAATATCTACACCGCTATCTCTATAAACATGGAAATACCTACACAGTCATCTGTATAAACATGGAAATATCTACAATGCCATCTGTATACACATGGAAATATCTACACAGCCATCTGTATAAACATGTAAATATCTACACTGCTATCTCTATAAACATGGAAATATCTACCCCGCCATCTCTATAATCATGAAAATATGTACACTGCCATCTCCATAAACATGGAACTAACTACTCCGCCATCTGTATAAACATGGAAACATATACACCGCCATCTGTGTGAATAAGGAAATATCTACAATGCCATCTGTATAAAGATATAAATATCTGCACCGCGAGCTGTATAAACATGGAAATATCTACATCGCTATCTGTATAAACGTGGAAATACCAACTCCGCTATCGGTATAAACATAGAAATATCTACAACGCCATCTATATAAACATGGAAATATCTAAACCGCTATGTCTATAAACATGGAAATAACTACACCACTATCTCTATAAACATGGAAATTTCTACACCGCTATCTGTATAAACATGGAAATATCTACACCGCTATCTGTATAAACATGGAAATATCTACACCGCGATCTGTATAAACATGGAAATATCTACACAGCTATCTCTGTGAACATGGAAATATCTACACCGCCATCTGTATAAACATGGAAATACCTACAATGTCATCTGTATAAACATGGAAATATCTACAAAGCCATCTGTATAAACATGGAAATATCTACACAGCCATCTGTATATACATGGAAATATCTACACCACTATCTGTATAAACATGGAAATAACTACACCGCTATTTGTAGAAACATGGAAATATTTACACTTCAATTTGTATAAACATGGAAATTTCTAAACCATTATCTGTATAAATATGGAAATATCTACACCGCTATCTCTATAAACATGGAAATATCTACACCGCCATCTGTATAAACATGGATATACCTATAGAGTCATCTGTGTAAACATGGAAATATCTACAACACCTTCTGTATAAACATGGAAATATCTACAATGCCATCTGTATACACATGGAAATACCTACACGGCAATCTGTGTATAGATGGAAACATCAACACCGCCATCTGTACAAACATGGAAATATCTACACTGCTATCTCTATAAACATGGGAATATCTACATTGCGGTCTGTATAAACATGGAAATATCTACACCGGTATCTGTATAAACATGGAAATATCTACACCATGATCTGTATAAACATGGAAATATATACACCGCTATCTGTATAAACATGGAAATGTCTGCACCGCTATCTCTATAAACATGGAAATATCTACAAAGACATCTGTATAAACATGGAAATACCTACACAGTCATGTGTAGGAACATTTAAATATCTACACTGCCATCTGTATAAACATAGAAATATCTACACAGCCCTCTGTATAAATATGGAAATATCTGCATAAGCATCTGTGTAAACCTGGAAATATCTGCACCGCTATCTGTATAAACATGGAAATACCTACACCGCTGTCTCTATAAACATGGAAATATGTACACCGCTATGTGTATAAACATGGAAATATCTCCACTGCTCTCTGTATAAACAAGGAAATATCTCCACCGTTATCTGTATAAACATGGAAATACCTACAGCGCCATCTCTATAAACATTGACAAATCTACACTGCCATCTGTAAAAACATGGAAATATCTACACAGTCATCTGAATAAACGTGGAAATATCTACACCACCATCTGTATAAACATGGAAATATCTACAATGCCATCTGTATACACATGGAAATACCTACACAGCAATCTGTGTATAGATGGAAACATCAACACCGCCATCTGTACAAACATGGAAATATCTACACTGCTATCTCTATAAACATGGGAATATCTACACTGCGGTCTGTATAAACATGGATATATCTACACCAGTATCTCTATAAACATGGAAATATCTTCACCATGATCTGTATAAACATGGAAATATATACACCGCTATCTGTATAAACATGGAAATGTCTGCACCGCTATCTCTATAAACATGGAAATATCTACAAAGACATCTGTATAAACATGGAAATACCTACACAGTCATGTGTTGGAATATTTAAATATCTACACTGCCATCTGTATACACGTAGAAATATCTACACAGCCCTCTGTATAAATATGGAAATATCTGCATAGGCATCTGTGTAAACCTGGAAATATCTGCACCGCTATCTGTATAAACATGGAAATACCTACACCGCTGTCTCTATAAACATGGAAATTTGTACACCGCTATGTGTATAAACATGGAAATATCTCCACTGCTCTCTGTATAAACATGGAAATATCTCCACCGTTATCTGTATAAACATGGAAATATCTACAGCGCCGTCTCTATAAACATTGACAAACCTACACTGCCATCTGTAAAAACATGGAAATATCTACACAGTCATCTGAATAAACATGGAAATATCTACACGGCCATCTATATAAACATGGAATTGTCTACACTGCCATCTGCAGAAAGATGGAAATATCTACACCGCTATCTCTATAAATATGGAAATATCTACACCGCCATCTCTATAAACATGAAAATATCTACACTGCCATCTCCATAAAGATGGAATTATCTACTCCGCCATGTGTATAAACACGGAAATATCTACACCACCATCTGTGTAAACATGGAAATATCTACACCGCTCTCTGTATAAACATGAAAATATCTACACCGCCATCTGCATATCCATGGAAATATCTACACCGCTATCTCTATAAACATGGAAATACCTATACAGTCATCTGTATAAACATGGAAATATCTACAATGCCATCTGTATACACATGGAAATATCTACACAGCCATCTGTATAAACATGTAAATATCTACACTGCTATCTCTATAAACATGGAAATATCCACCCCGCCATCTCTATAATCATGAAAATATGTACACTGCCATCTCCATAAACATGGAACTAACTACTCCGCCATCTGTATAAACATGGAAACATATACACCGCCATCTGTGTGAATAAGGAAATATCTACAATGCCATCTGTATAAAGATATAAATATCTGCACCGCGAGATGTATAAACATGGAAATATCTACATCGCTATCTGTATAAACGTGGAAATACCAACTCCGCTATCGGTATAAACATAGAAATATCTACAACGCCATCTATATAAACATGGAAATATCTAAACCGCTATGTCTATAAACATGGAAATAACTACACCACTATCTCTATAAACATGGAAATTTCTACACCGCTATCTGTATAAACATGGAAATATCTACACCGCTATCTGTATAAACATGGAAATATCTACACCGCGATCTGTATAAACATGGAAATATCTACACAGCTATCTCTGTGAACATGGAAATATCTAAACCGCCATCTGTATAAACATGGAAATACCTACAATGTCATCTGTATAAACATGGAAATATCTACAAAGCCATCTGTATAAACATGGAAATATCTACACAGCCATCTGTATATACATGGAAATATCTACACCACTATCTGTATAAACATGGAAATAACTACACCGCTATTTGTAGAAACATGGAAATATTTACACTGCTATCTGTATAAACATGGAAATTTCTAAACCATTATCTGTATAAATATGGAAATATCTACACCGCTATCTCTATAAACATGGAAATATCTACACCGCCATCTGTATAAACATGGACATACCTATAGAGTCATCTGTGTAAACATGGAAATATCTACAACACCATCTGTATAAACATGGAAATATCTACAATGCCATCTGTATACACATGGAAATACCTACACGGCAATCTGTGTATAGATGGAAACATCAACACCGCCATCTGTACAAACATGGAAATATCTACACTGCTATCTCTATAAACATGGGAATATCTACATTGCGGTCTGTATAAACATGGAAATATCTACACTGGTATCTGTATAAACATGGAAATATCTACACCATGATCTGTATAAACATGGAAATATATACACCGCTATCTGTATAAACATGGAAATGTCTGCACCGCTATCTCTATAAACATGGAAATATCTACAAAGACATCTGTATAAACATGGAAATACCTACACAGTCATGTGTAGGAACATTTAAATATCTACACTGCCATCTGTATAAACATAGAAATATCTACACAGCCCTCTGTATAAATATGGAAATATCTGCATAAGCATCTGTGTAAACCTGGAAATATCTGCACCGCTATCTGTATAAACATGGAAATACCTACACCGCTGTCTCTATAAACATGGAAATATGTACACCGCTATGTGTATAAACATGGAAATATCTCCACTGCTCTCTGTATAAACAAGGAAATATCTCCACCGTTATCTGTATAAACATGGAAATACCTACAGCACCATCTCTATAAACATTGACAAATCTACACTGCCATCTGTAAAAACATGGAAATATCTACACAGTCATCTGAATAAACGTGGAAATATCTACACCACCATCTGTATAAACATGGAAATATCTACAATACCATCTGTATACACATGGAAATACCTACACAGCAATCTGTGTATAGATGGAATCATCAACACCGCCATCTGTACAAACATGGAAATATCTACACTGCTATCTCTATAAACATGGGAATATCTACACTGCGGTCTGTATAAACATGGATATATCTACACCAGTATCTCTATAAACATGGAAATATCTTCACCATGATCTGTATAAACATGGAAATATATACACCGCTATCTGTATAAACATGGAAATGTCTGCACCGCTATCTCTATAAACATGGAAATATCTACAAAGACATCTGTATAAACATGGAAATACCTACACAGTCATGTGTTGGAATATTTAAATATCTACACTGCCATCTGTATAAACGTAGAAATATCTACACAGCCCTCTGTATAAATATGGAAATATCTGCATAGGCATCTGTGTAAACCTGGAAATATCTGCACCGCTATCTGTATAAACATGGAAATGCCTACACCGCTGTCTCTATAAACATGGAAATTTGTACACCGCTATGTGTATAAACATGGAAATATCTCCACTGCTCTCTGTATAAACATGGAAATATCTCCACCGTTATCTGTATAAACATGGAAATATCTACAGCGCCGTCTCTATAAACATTGACAAACCTACACTGCCATCTGTAAAAACATGGAAATATCTACACAGTCATCTGAATAAACATGGAAATATCTACACGGCCATCTATATAAACATGGAATTGTCTACACTGCCATCTGCAGAAAGATGGAAATATCTACACCGCTATCTCTATAAATATGGAAATATCTACACCGCCATCTCTATAAACATGAAAATATCTACACTGCCATCTCCATAAAGATGGAATTATCTACTCCGCCATGTGTATAAACACGGAAATATCTACACCACCATCTGTGTAAACATGGAAATATCTACACCGCTCTCTGTATAAACATGAAAATATCTACACCGCCATCTGCATATCCATGGAAATATCTACACCGCTATCTCTATAAACATGGAAATACCTACACAGTCATCTGTATAAACATGGAAATATCTACAATGCCATCTGTATACACATTGAAATATCTACACAGCCATCTGTATAAACATGTAAATATCTACACTGCTATCTCTATAAACATGGAAATATCTACCCCGCCATCTCTATAATCATGAAAATATGTACACTGCCATCTCCATAAACATGGAACTAACTACTCCGCCATCTGTATAAACATGGAAACATATACACCGCCATCTGTGTGAATAAGGAAATATCTACAATGCCATCTGTATAAAGATATAAATATCTGCACCGCGAGCTGTATAAACATGGAAATATCTACATCGCTATCTGTATAAACGTGGAAATACCAACTCCGCTATCGGTATAAACATAGAAATATCTACAACGCCATCTATATAAACATGGAAATATCTAAACCGCTATGTCTATAAACATGGAAATAACTACACCACTATCTCTATAAACATGGAAATTTCTACACCGCTATCTGTATAAACATGGAAATATCTACACCGCTATCTGTATAAACATGGAAATATCTACACCGCGATCTGTATAAACATGGAAATATCTACACAGCTATCTCTGTGAACATGGAAATATCTACACCGCCATCTGTATAAACATGGAAATACCTACAATGTCATCTGTATAAACATGGAAATATCTACAAAGCCATCTGTATAAACATGGAAATATCTACACAGCCATCTGTATATACATGGAAATATCTACACCACTATCTGTATAAACATGGAAATAACTACACCGCTATTTGTAGAAACATGGAAATATTTACACTTCAATTTGTATAAACATGGAAATTTCTAAACCATTATCTGTATAAATATGGAAATATCTACACCGCAATCTCTATAAACATGGAAATATCTACACCGCCATCTGTATAAACATGGATATACCTATAGAGTCATCTGTGTAAACATGGAAATATCTACAACACCATCTGTATAAACATGGAAATATCTACAATGCCATCTGTATACACATGGAAATACCTACACGGCAATCTGTGTATAGATGGAAACATCAACACCGCCATCTGTACAAACATGGAAATATCTACACTGCTATCTCTATAAACATGGGAATATCTACATTGCGGTCTGTATAAACATGGAAATATCTACACCGGTATCTGTATAAACATGGAAATATCTACACCATGATCTGTATAAACATGGAAATATATACACCGCTATCTGTATAAACATGGAAATGTCTGCACCGCTATCTCTATAAACATGGAAATATCTACAAAGACATCTGTATAAACATGGAAATACCTACACAGTCATGTGTAGGAACATTTAAATATCTACACTGCCATCTGTATAAACATAGAAATATCTACACAGCCCTCTGTATAAATATGGAAATATCTGTATAAGCATCTGTGTAAACCTGGAAATATCTGCACCGCTATCTGTATAAACATGGAAATACCTACACCGCTGTCTCTATAAACATGGAAATATGTACACCGCTATGTGTATAAACATGGAAATATCTCCACTGCTCTCTGTATAAACAAGGAAATATCTCCACCGTTATCTGTATAAACATGGAAATACCTACAGCGCCATCTCTATAAACATTGACAAATCTACACTGCCATCTGTAAAAACATGGAAATATCTACACAGTCATCTGAATAAACGTGGAAATATCTACACCACCATCTGTATAAACATGGAAATATCTACAATACCATCTGTATACACATGGAAATACCTACACAGCAATCTGTGTATAGATGGAAACATCAACACCGCCATCTGTACAAACATGGAAATATCTACACTGCTATCTCTATAAACATGGGAATATCTACACTGCGGTCTGTATAAACATGGATATATCTACACCGGTATCTCTATAAACATGGAAATATCTTCACCATGATCTGTATAAACATGGAAATATATACACCGCTATCTGTATAAACATGGAAATGTCTGCACCGCTATCTCTATAAACATGGAAATATCTACAAAGACATCTGTATAAACATGGAAATACCTACACAGTCATGTGTTGGAATATTTAAATATCTACACTGCCATCTGTATAAACGTAGAAATATCTACACAGCCCTCTGTATAAATATGGAAATATCTGCATAGGCATCTGTGTAAACCTGGAAATATCTGCACCGCTATCTGTATAAACATGGAAATACCTACACCGCTGTCTCTATAAACATGGAAATTTGTACACCGCTATGTGTATAAACATGGAAATATCTCCACTGCTCTCTGTATAAACATGGAAATATCTCCACCGTTATCTGTATAAACATGGAAATATCTACAGCGCCGTCTCTATAAACATTGACAAACCTACACTGCCATCTGTAAAAACATGGAAATATCTACACAGTCATCTGAATAAACATGGAAATATCTACACGGCCATCTATATAAACATGGAATTGTCTACACTGCCATCTGCAGAAAGATGGAAATATCTACACCGCTATCTCTATAAATATGGAAATATCTACACCGCCATCTCTATAAACATGAAAATATCTACACTGCCATCTCCATAAAGATGGAATTATCTACTCCGCCATGTGTATAAACACGGAAATATCTACACCACCATCTGTGTAAACATGGAAATATCTACACCGCTCTCTGTATAAACATGAAAATATCTACACCGCCATCTGCATATCCATGGAAATATCTACACCGCTATCTCTATAAACATGGAAATAGCTATACAGTCATCTGTATAAACATGGAAATATCTACAATGCCATCTGTATACACATGGAAATATCTACACAGCCATCTGTATAAACATGTAAATATCTACACTGCTATCTCTATAAACATGGAAATATCTACCCCGCCATCTCTATAATCATGAAAATATGTACACTGCCATCTCCATAAACATGGAACTAACTACTCCGCCATCTGTATAAACATGGAAACATATACACCGCCATCTGTGTGAATAAGGAAATATCTACAATGCCATCTGTATAAAGATATAAATATCTGCACCGCGAGCTGTATAAACATGGAAATATCTACATCGCTATCTGTATAAACGTGGAAATACCAACTCCGCTATCGGTATAAACATAGAAATATCTACAACGCCATCTATATAAACATGGAAATATCTAAACCGCTATGTCTATAAACATGGAAATAACTACACCACTATCTCTATAAACATGGAAATTTCTACACCGCTATCTGTATAAACATGGAAATATCTACACCGCTATCTGTATAAACATGGAAATATCTACACCGCGATCTGTATAAACATGGAAATATCTACACAGCTATCTCTGTGAACATGGAAATATCTACACCGCCATCTGTATAAACATGGAAATACCTACAATGTCATCTGTATAAACATGGAAATATCTACAAAGCCATCTGTATAAACATGGAAATATCTACACAGCCATCTGTATATACATGGAAATATCTACACCACTATCTGTATAAACATGGAAATAACTACACCGCTATTTGTAGAAACATGGAAATATTTACACTGCTATCTGTATAAACATGGAAATTTCTAAACCATTATCTGTATAAATATGGAAATATCTACACCGCTATCTCTATAAACATGGAAATATCTACACCGCCATCTGTATAAACATGGATATACCTATAGAGTCATCTGTGTAAACATGGAAATATCTACAACACCATCTGTATAAACATGGAAATACCTACAATGCCATCTGTATACACATGGAAATACCTACACGGCAATCTGTGTATAGATGGAAACATCAACACCGCCATCTGTACAAACATGGAAATATCTACACTGCTATCTCTATAAACATGGGAATATCTACATTGCGGTCTGTATAAACATGGAAATATCTACACCGGTATCTGTATAAACATGGAAATATCTACACCATGATCTGTATAAACATGGAAATATATACACCGCTATCTGTATAAACATGGAAATGTCTGCACCGCTATCTCTATAAACATGGAAATATCTACAAAGACATCTGTATAAACATGGAAATACCTACACAGTCATGTGTAGGAACATTTAAATATCTACACTGCCATCTGTATAAACATAGAAATATCTACACAGCCCTCTGTATAAATATGGAAATATCTGCATAAGCATCTGTGTAAACCTGGAAATATCTGCACCGCTATCTGTATAAACATGGAAATACCTACAACGCTGTCTCTATAAACATGGAAATATGTACACCGCTATGTGTATAAACATGGAAATATCTCCACTGCTCTCTGTATAAACAAGGAAATATCTCCACCGTTATCTGTATAAACATGGAAATACCTACAGCGCCATCTCTATAAACATTGACAAATCTACACTGCCATCTGTAAAAACATGGAAATATCTACACAGTCATCTGAATAAACGTGGAAATATCTACACCACCATCTGTATAAACATGGAAATATCTACAATGCCATCTGTATACACATGGAAATACCTACACAGCAATCTGTGTATAGATGGAAACATCAACACCGCCATCTGTACAAACATGGAAATATCTACACTGCTATCTCTATAAACATGGGAATATCTACACTGCGGTCTGTATAAACATGGATATATCTACACCGGTATCTCTATAAACATGGAAATATCTTCACCATGATCTGTATAAACATGGAAATATATACACCGCTATCTGTATAAACATGGAAATGTCTGCACCGCTATCTCTATAAACATGGAAATATCTACAAAGACATCTGTATAAACATGGAAATACCTACACAGTCATGTGTTGGAATATTTAAATATCTACACTGCCATCTGTATAAACGTAGAAATATCTACACAGCCCTCTGTATAAATATGGAAATATCTGCATAGGCATCTGTGTAAACCTGGAAATATCTGCACCGCTATCTGTATAAACATGGAAATACCTACACCGCTGTCTGTATAAACATGGAAATTTGTACACCGCTATGTGTATAAACATGGAAATATCTCCACTGCTCTCTGTATAAACATGGAAATATCTCCACCGTTATCTGTATAAACATGGAAATATCTACAGCGCCGTCTCTATAAACATTGACAAACCTACACTGCCATCTGTAAAAACATGGAAATATCTACACAGTCATCTGAATAAACATGGAAATATCTACACGGCCATCTATATAAACATGGAATTGTCTACACTGCCATCTGCAGAAAGATGGAAATATCTACACCGCTATCTCTATAAATATGGAAATATCTACACCGCCATCTCTATAAACATGAAAATATCTACACTGCCATCTCCATAAAGATGGAATTATCTACTCCGCCATGTGTATAAACACGGAAATATCTACACCACCATCTGTGTAAACATGGAAATATCTACACCGCTCTCTGTATAAACATGAAAATATCTACACCGCCATCTGCATATCCATGGAAATATCTACACCGCTATCTCTATAAACATGGAAATACCTACACAGTCATCTGTATAAACATGGAAATATCTACAATGCCATCTGTATACACATTGAAATATCTACACAGCCATCTGTATAAACATGTAAATATCTACACTGCTATCTCTATAAACATGGAAATATCTACCCCGCCATCTCTATAATCATGAAAATATGTACACTGCCATCTCCATAAACATGGAACTAACTACTCCGCCATCTGTATAAACATGGAAACATATACACCGCCATCTGTGTGAATAAGGAAATATCTACAATGCCATCTGTATAAAGATATAAATATCTGCACCGCGAGCTGTATAAACATGGAAATATCTACATCGCTATCTGTATAAACGTGGAAATACCAACTCCGCTATCGGTATAAACATAGAAATATCTACAACGCCATCTATATAAACATGGAAATATCTAAACCGCTATGTCTATAAACATGGAAATAACTACACCACTATCTCTATAAACATGGAAATTTCTACACCGCTATCTGTATAAACATGGAAATATCTACACCGCTATCTGTATAAACATGGAAATATCTACACCGCGATCTGTATAAACATGGAAATATCTACACAGCTATCTCTGTGAACATGGAAATATCTACACCGCCATCTGTATAAACATGGAAATACCTACAATGTCATCTGTATAAACATGGAAATATCTACAAAGCCATCTGTATAAACATGGAAATATCTACACAGCCATCTGTATATACATGGAAATATCTACACCACTATCTGTATAAACATGGAAATAACTACACCGCTATTTGTAGAAACATGGAAATATTTACACTTCAATTTGTATAAACATGGAAATTTCTAAACCATTATCTGTATAAATATGGAAATATCTACACCGCTATCTCTATAAACATGGAAATATCTACACCGCCATCTGTATAAACATGGATATACCTATAGAGTCATCTGTGTAAACATGGAAATATCTACAACACCATCTGTATAAACATGGAAATATCTACAATGCCATCTGTATACACATGGAAATACCTACACGGCAATCTGTGTATAGATGGAAACATCAACACCGCCATCTGTACAAACATGGAAATATCTACACTGCTATCTCTATAAACATGGGAATATCTACATTGCGGTCTGTATAAACATGGAAATATCTACACCGGTATCTGTATAAACATGGAAATATCTACACCATGATCTGTATAAACATGGAAATATATACACCGCTATCTGTATAAACATGGAAATGTCTGCACCGCTATCTCTATAAACATGGAAATATCTACAAAGACATCTGTATAAACATGGAAATACCTACACAGTCATGTGTAGGAACATTTAAATATCTACACTGCCATCTGTATAAACATAGAAATATCTACACAGCCCTCTGTATAAATATGGAAATATCTGCATAAGCATCTGTGTAAACCTGGAAATATCTGCACCGCTATCTGTATAAACATGGAAATACCTACACCGCTGTCTCTATAAACATGGAAATATGTACACCGCTATGTGTATAAACATGGAAATATCTCCACTGCTCTCTGTATAAACAAGGAAATATCTCCACCGTTATCTGTATAAACATGGAAATACCTACAGCGCCATCTCTATAAACATTGACAAATCTACACTGCCATCTGTAAAAACATGGAAATATCTACACAGTCATCTGAATAAACGTGGAAATATCTACACCACCATCTGTATAAACATGGAAATATCTACAATACCATCTGTATACACATGGAAATACCTACACAGCAATATGTGTATAGATGGAAACATCAACACCGCCATCTGTACAAACATGGAAATATCTACACTGCTATCTCTATAAACATGGGAATATCTACACTGCGGTCTGTATAAACATGGATATATCTACACCGGTATCTCTATAAGCATGGAAATATCTTCACCATGATCTGTATAAACATGGAAATATATACACCGCTATCTGTATAAACATGGAAATGTCTGCACCGCTATCTCTATAAACATGGAAATATCTACAAAGACATCTGTATAAACATGGAAATACCTACACAGTCATGTGTTGGAATATTTAAATATCTACACTGCCATCTGTATACACGTAGAAATATCTACACAGCCCTCTGTATAAATATGGAAATATCTGCATAGGCATCTGTGTAAACCTGGAAATATCTGCACCGCTATCTGTATAAACATGGAAATACCTACACCGCTGTCTCTATAAACATGGAAATTTGTACACCGCTATGTGTATAAACATGGAAATATCTCCACTGCTCTCTGTATAAACATGGAAATATCTCCACCGTTATCTGTATAAACTTGGAAATATCTACAGCGCCGTCTCTATAAACATTGACAAACCTACACTGCCATCTGTAAAAACATGGAAATATCTACACAGTCATCTGAATAAACATGGAAATATCTACACGGCCATCTATATAAACATGGAATTGTCTACACTGCCATCTGCAGAAAGATGGAAATATCTACACCGCTATCTCTATAAATATGGAAATATCTACACCGCCATCTCTATAAACATGAAAATATCTACACTGCCATCTCCATAAAGATGGAATTATCTACTCCGCCATGTGTATAAACACGGAAATATCTACACCACCATCTGTGTAAACATGGAAATATCTACACCGCTCTCTGTATAAACATGAAAATATCTACACCGCCATCTGCATATCCATGGAAATATCTACACCGCTATCTCTATAAACATGGAAATACCTATACAGTCATCTGTATAAACATGGAAATATCTACAATGCCATCTGTATACACATGGAAATATCTACACAGCCATCTGTATAAACATGTAAATATCTACACTGCTATCTCTATAAACATGGAAATATCTACCCCGCCATCTCTATAATCATGAAAATATGTACACTGCCATCTCCATAAACATGGAACTAACTACTCCGCCATCTGTATAAACATGGAAACATATACACCGCCATCTGTGTGAATAAGGAAATATCTACAATGCCATCTGTATAAAGATATAAATATCTGCACCGCGAGCTGTATAAACATGGAAATATCTACATCGCTATCTGTATAAACGTGGAAATACCAACTCCGCTATCGGTATAAACATAGAAATATCTACAACGCCATCTATATAAACATGGAAATATCTAAACCGCTATGTCTATAAACATGGAAATAACTACACCACTATCTCTATAAACATGGAAATTTCTACACCGCTATCTGTATAAACATGGAAATATCTACACCGCGATCTGTATAAACATGGAAATATCTACACCGCGATCTGTATAAACATGGAAATATCTACACAGCTATCTCTGTGAACATGGAAATATCTACACCGCCATCTGTATAAACATGGAAATACCTACAATGTCATCTGTATAAACATGGAAATATCTACAAAGCCATCTGTATAAACATGGAAATATCTACACAGCCATCTGTATATACATGGAAATATCTACACCACTATCTGTATAAACATGGAAATAACTACACCGCTATTTGTAGAAACATGGAAATATTTACACTGCTATCTGTATAAACATGGAAATTTCTAAACCATTATCTGTATAAATATGGAAATATCTACACTGCTATCTCTATAAACATGGAAATATCTACACCGCCATCTGTATAAACATGGATATACCTATAGAGTCATCTGTGTAAACATGGAAATATCTACAACACCATCTGTATAAACATGGAAATATCTACAATGCCATCTGTATACACATGGAAATACCTACACGGCAATCTGTGTATAGATGGAAACATCAACACCGCCATCTGTACAAACATGGAAATATCTACACTTCTATCTCTATAAACATGGGAATATCTACATTGCGGTCTGTATAAACATGGAAATATCTACACCGGTATCTGTATAAACATGGAAATATCTACACCATGATCTGTATAAACATGGAAATATATACACCGCTATCTGTATAAACATGGAAATGTCTGCACCGCTATCTCTATAAACATGGAAATATCTACAAAGACATCTGTATAAACATGGAAATACCTACACAGTCATGTGTAGGAACATTTAAATATCTACACTGCCATCTGTATAAACATAGAAATATCTACACAGCCCTCTGTATAAATATGGAAATATCTGCATAAGCATCTGTGTAAACCTGGAAATATCTGCACCGCTATCTGTATAAACATGGAAATACCTACAACGCTGTCTCTATAAACATGGAAATATGTACACCGCTATGTGTATAAACATGGAAATATCTCCACTGCTCTCTGTATAAACAAGGAAATATCTCCACCGTTATCTGTATAAACATGGAAATACCTACAGCGCCATCTCTATAAACATTGACAAATCTACACTGCCATCTGTAAAAACATGGAAATATCTACACAGTCATCTGAATAAACGTGGAAATATCTACACCACCATCTGTATAAACATGGAAATATCTACAATGCCATCTGTATACACATGGAAATACCTACACAGCAATCTGTGTATAGATGGAAACATCAACACCGCCATCTGTACAAACATGGAAATATCTACACTGCTATCTCTATAAACATGGGAATATCTACACTGCGGTCTGTATAAACATGGATATATCTACACCGGTATCTCTATAAACATGGAAATATCTTCACCATGATCTGTATAAACATGGAAATATATACACCGCTATCTGTATAAACATGGAAATGTCTGCACCGCTATCTCTATAAACATGGAAATATCTACAAAGACATCTGTATAAACATGGAAATACCTACACAGTCATGTGTTGGAATATTTAAATATCTACACTGCCATCTGTATAAACGTAGAAATATCTACACAGCCCTCTGTATAAATATGGAAATATCTGCATAGGCATCTGTGTAAACCTGGAAATATCTGTACCGCTATCTGTATAAACATGGAAATACCTACACCGCTGTCTCTATAAACATGGAAATTTGTACACCGCTATGTGTATAAACATGGAAATATCTCCACTGCTCTCTGTATAAACATGGAAATATCTCCACCGTTATCTGTATAAACATGGAAATATCTACAGCGCCGTCTCTATAAACATTGACAAACCTACACTGCCATCTGTAAAAACATGGAAATATCTACACAGTCATCTGAATAAACATGGAAATATCTACACGGCCATCTATATAAACATGGAATTGTCTACACTGCCATCTGCAGAAAGATGGAAATATCTACACCGCTATCTCTATAAATATGGAAATATCTACACCGCCATCTCTATAAACATGAAAATATCTACACTGCCATCTCCATAAAGATGGAATTATCTACTCCGCCATGTGTATAAACACGGAAATATCTACACCACCATCTGTGTAAACATGGAAATATCTACACCGCTCTCTGTATAAACATGAAAATATCTACACCGCCATCTGCATATCCATGGAAATATCTACACCGCTATCTCTATAAACATGGAAATACCTATACAGTCATCTGTATAAACATGGAAATATCTACAATGCCATCTGTATACACATGGAAATATCTACACAGCCATCTGTATAAACATGTAAATATCTACACTGCTATCTCTATAAACATGGAAATATCTACCCCGCCATCTCTATAATCATGAAAATATGTACACTGCCATCTCCATAAACATGGAACTAACTACTCCGCCATCTGTATAAACATGGAAACATATACACCGCCATCTGTGTGAATTAGGAAATATCTACAATGCCATCTGTATAAAGATATAAATATCTGTACCGCGAGCTGTATAAACATGGAAATATCTACATCGCTATCTGTATAAACGTGGAAATACCAACTCCGCTATCGGTATAAACATAGAAATATCTACAACGCCATCTATATAAACATGGAAATATCTAAACCGCTATGTCTATAAACATGGAAATAACTACACCACTATCTCTATAAACATGGAAATCTCTACACCGCTATGTGTATAAACATGGAAATATCTACACCGCTATCTGTATAAACATGGAAATATCTACACCGCGATCTGTATAAACATGGAAATATCTACACAGCTATCTCTGTGAACATGGAAATATCTACACCGCCATCTGTATAAACATGGAAATACCTACAATGTCATCTGTATAAACATGGAAATATCTACAAAGCCATCTGTATAAACATGGAAATATCTACACAGCCATCTGTATATACATGGAAATATCTACACCACTATCTGTATAAACATGGAAATAACTACACCGCTATTTGTAGAAACATGGAAATATTTTCACTGCTATCTGTATAAACATGGAAATTTCTAAACCATTATCTGTATAAATATGGAAATATCTACACCGCTATCTCTATAAACATGGAAATATCTACACCGCCATCTGTATAAACATGGATATACCTATAGAGTCATCTGTGTAAACATGGAAATATCTACAACACCATCTGTATAAACATGGAAATATCTACAATGCCATCTGTATACACATGGAAATACCTACACGGCAATCTGTGTATAGATGGAAACATCAACACCGCCATCTGTACAAACATGGAAATATCTACACTGCTATCTCTATAAACATGGGAATATCTACATTGCGGTCTGTATAAACATGGAAATATCTACACCGGTATCTGTATAAACATGGAAATATCTACACCATGATCTGTATAAACATGGAAATATATACACCGCTATCTGTATAAACATGGAAATGTCTGCACCGCTATCTCTATAAACATGGAAATATCTACAAAGACATCTGTATAAACATGGAAATACCTACACAGTCATGTGTAGGAACATTTAAATATCTACACTGCCATCTGTATAAACATAGAAATATCTACACAGCCCTCTGTATAAATATGGAAATATCTGCATAAGCATCTGTGTAAACCTGGAAATATCTGCACCGCTATCTGTATAAACATGGAAATACCTACACCGCTGTCTCTATAAACATGGAAATATGTACACCGCTATGTGTATAAACATGGAAATATCTCCACTGCTCTCTGTATAAACAAGGAAATACCTCCACCGTTATCTGTATAAACATGGAAATACCTACAGCGCCATCTCTATAAACATTGACAAATCTACACTGCCATCTGTAAAAACATGGAAATATCTACACAGTCATCTGAATAAACGTGGAAATATCTACACCACCATCTGTATAAACATGGAAATATCTACAATGCCATCTGTATACACATGGAAATACCTACACAGCAATCTGTGTATAGATGGAAACAACAACACCGCCATCTGTACAAACATGGAAATATCTACACTGCTATCTCTATAAACATGGGAATATCTACACTGCGGTCTGTATAAACATGGATATATCTACACCGGTATCTCTATAAACATGGAAATATCTTCACCATGATCTGTATAAACATGGAAATATATACACCGCTATCTGTATAAACATGGAAATGTCTGCACCGCTATCTCTATAAACATGGAAATATCTACAAAGACATCTGTATAAACATGGAAATACCTACACAGTCATGTGTTGGAATATTTAAATATCTACACTGCCATCTGTATAAACGTAGAAATATCTACACAGCCCTCTGTATAAATATGGAAATATCTGCATAGGCATCTGTGTAAACCTGGAAATATCTGCACCGCTATCTGTATAAACATGGAAATACCTACACCGCTGTCTCTATAAACATGGAAATTTGTACACCGCTATGTGTATAAACATGGAAATATCTCCACTGCTCTCTGTATAAACATGGAAATATCTCCACCGTTATCTGTATAAACATGGAAATATCTACAGCGCCGTCTCTATAAACATTGACAAACCTACACTGCCATCTGTAAAAACATGGAAATATCTACACAGTCATCTGAATAAACATGGAAATATCTACACGGCCATCTATATAAACATGGAATTGTCTACACTGCCGTCTGCAGAAAGATGGAAATATCTACACCGCTATCTCTATAAATATGGAAATATCTACACCGCCATCTCTATAAACATGAAAATATCTACACTGCCATCTCCATAAAGATGGAATTATCTACTCCGCCATGTGTATAAACACGGAAATATCTACACCACCATCTGTGTAAACATGGAAATATCTACACCGCTCTCTGTATAAACATGAAAATATCTACACCGCCATCTGCATATCCATGGAAATATCTACACCGCTATCTCTATAAACATGGAAATACCTATACAGTCATCTGTATAAACATGGAAATATCTACAATGCCATCTGTATACACATGGAAATATCTACACAGCCATCTGTATAAACATGTAAATATCTACACTGCTATCTCTATAAACATGGAAATATCTACCCCGCCATCTCTATAATCATGAAAATATGTACACTGCCATCTCCATAAACATGGAACTAACTACTCCGCCATCTGTATAAACATGGAAACATATACACCGCCATCTGTGTGAATAAGGAAATATCTACAATGCCATCTGTATAAAGATATAAATATCTGCACCGCGAGCTGTATAAACATGGAAATATCTACATCGCTATCTGTATAAACGTGGAAATACCAACTCCGCTATCGGTATAAACATAGAAATATCTACAACGCCATCTATATAAACATGGAAATATCTAAACCGCTATGTCTATAAACATGGAAATAACTACACCACTATCTCTATAAACATGGAAATTTCTACACCGCTATCTGTATAAACATGGAAATATCTACACCGCTATCTGTATAAACATGGAAATATCTACACCGCCATCTGTATAAACATGGAAATACCTACAATGTCATCTGTATAAACATGGAAATATCTACAAAGCCATCTGTATAAACATGGAAATATCTACACAGCCATCTGTATATACATGGAAATATCTACACCACTATCTGTATAAACATGGAAATAACTACACCGCTATTTGTAGAAACATGGAAATATTTACACTGCTATCTGTATAAACATGGAAATTTCTAAACCATTATCTGTATAAATATGGAAATATCTACACCGCTATCTCTATAAACATGGAAATATCTACACCGCCATCTGTATAAACATGGATATACCTATAGAGTCATCTGTGTAAACATGGAAATATCTACAACACCATCTGTATAAACATGGAAATATCTACAATGCCATCTGTATACACATGGAAATACCTACACGGCAATCTGTGTATAGATGGAAACATCAACACCGCTATCTGTACAAACATGGAAATATCTACACTGCTATCTCTATAAACATGGGAATATCTACATTGCGGTCTGTATAAACATGGAAATATCTACACCGGTATCTGTATAAACATGGAAATATCTACACCATGATCTGTATAAACATGGAAATATATACACCGCTATCTGTATAAACATGGAAATGTCTGCACCGCTATCTCTATAAACATGGAAATATCTACAAAGACATCTGTATAAACATGGAAATACCTACACAGTCATGTGTAGGAACATTTAAATATCTACACTGCCATCTGTATAAACATAGAAATATCTACACAGCCCTCTGTATAAATATGGAAATATCTGCATAAGCATCTGTGTAAACCTGGAAATATCTGCACCGCTATCTGTATAAACATGGAAATAACTACACTGCTGTCTCTATAAACATGGAAATATGTACACCGCTATGTGTATAAACATGGAAATATCTCCACTGCTCTCTGTATAAACAAGGAAATATCTCCACCGTTATCTGTATAAACATGGAAATACCTACAGCGCCATCTCTATAAACATTGTCAAATCTACACTGCCATCTGTAAAAACATGGAAATATCTACACAGTCATCTGAATAAACGTGGAAATATCTACACCACCATCTGTATAAACATGGAAATACCTACAATACCATCTGTATACACATGGAAATATCTACACGGCCATCTGTATAAACATGGAATTATCTACACTGCCATCTGTAGAAAGATGGATATATCTACACCGCTATCTCTATAAATATGGAAATATCTACACCGCCATCTCTATAAACATGAAAATATCTACACTGCCATCTCCATAAAGATGGAAGTATCTACTCCGCCATGTGTATAAACACGGAAATACTACACCACCATCTGTTTAAACATGGAAATACCTACACCGCTATTTGTATAAACATGGAAATATCCACACCGCCATCTGCATATCCATGGAAATATCTACGCCACCATCTGTATAAACATGGAAATATCCACACGGCCATCTGTGTATAGATGGAAATATCAACACCGCCATCTGTACAAACATGGAAATATCTACACCGCTATCTCTATAAACATGGAAATATCTGCACTGCCATCTGTAAAAACATGGGAATACCTATACAGTCATCTGTATAAACATGGAAATATCTTCAATGCCATCTGTATACACATGGAAATATCTACACAGCCATCTGTATAAACATGTAAATATCTACACTGCTATCTCTATAAACATGGAAATATCTAGCCCGCCATCTCTATAATCATGAAAATATGTACACTGCCATCTCCATAAACATGGAACTAACTACTCCGCCATCTGTATAAACATGGAAACATCTACACCGCCATCTGTGTGAATAAGGAAATATCTACAATGCCATCTGTATAAACATATAAATATCTGCACCGCGAGCTGTATAAACATGGAAATATCTACATCGCTATCTGTATAAACGTGGAAATACCAACACCGCTATCGGTATAAACATAGAAATACCTACAACGCCATCTATATAAACATGGAAATATCTACACCGCTATGTCTATAAACATGGAAATAACTACACCGCTATCTCTATAAACATGGAAATATCTACACCGCTATCTGTATAAACATGGAAATATCTACACCGCTATCTGTATAAACATTTAAATATCTACACCGCGATCTGTATAAATATGGAAATATCTACAAAGCTATCTCTATAAACATGGAAATATCTACACCGCCATCTTTATAAACATGGAAATACCTACACAGCCATCTGTATATACATGGAAATATCTACACCACTCTCTGTATAAACATGGAAATAACTACAACGCTATTTGTATGAACAAGGAAATATCTACACCGTGACTTGAATAAACATGGAAATATTTACACCGCTATCTGTATAAACATGGAAATTTCTACACCGTTATCTGTATAAATATGGAAATATCTACACCGCTATCTCTATCAACATGGAAATATCTACACCGCCATCTGTATAAACATGGAAATACCTATAGAGTCATCTGTGTAAACATGGAAATATCTACACCACCATCTGTATAAACATGGAAATATCTACAATGCCATCTGTATACACATGGAAATACCTACACGGCAATCTGTGTATAGATGGAAACATCAACACCGCCATCTGTACAAACATGGAAATATCTACACTGCTATCTCTATAAACTTGGGAATATCTACACTGCGGTCTGTATAAACATGGATATATCTACACCGGTATCTGTATAAACATGGGAAAATCTACACCATGATCTGTATAAACATGGAAATATATACACCGCTATCTGTATAAACATGGAAATGTCTGCACCGCTATCTCTATAAACATGGAAATATCTACAAAGACATCTGTATAAACATGGAAATACCTACACAGTCATGTGTAGGAACATTTAAATATCTACACTGCCATCTGTATAAACGTAGAAATATCTACACAGCCCTCTGTATAAATATGGAAATATCTGCATAGGTATCTGTGTAAACCTGGAAATATCTGCACCGCTATCTGTATAAAGATGGAAATACCTACACCGCTGTCTCTATAAACATGGAAATATGTACACCGCTATGTGTATAAACATGGAAATATCTCCACTGCTCTCTGTATAAACATGGAAATATCTCCACCGTTATCTGTATAAACATGGAAATATCTACAGCGCCGTCTGTATAAACATTGACAAACCTACACTGCCATCTGTAAAAACATGGAAATATCTACACAGTCATCTGAATAAACATGGAAATATCTACACGGCCATCTGTATAAACATGGAATTATCTACACTGCCATCTGTAGAAAGATGGAAATATCTACACCGCTATCTCTATAAATATGGAAATATCTACACCGCCATCTCTATAAACATGAAAATATCTACACTGCCATCTCCATAAAGATGGAATTATCTACTCCGCCATGTGTATAAACACGGAAATATCTACACCACCATCTGTGTAAACATGGAAATATCTACACCGCTCTCTGTATAAACATGAAAATATCTACACCGCCATCTGCATATCCATGGAAATATCTACACCGCTATCTCTATAAACATGGAAATACCTATACAGTCATCTGTATAAACATGGAAATATCTACAATGCCATCTGTATACACATGGAAATATCTACACAGCCATCTATATAAACATGAAAATATCTACACTGCTATCTCTATAAACATGGAAATATCTACCCCGCCATCTCTATAATCATGAAAATATGTACACTGCCATCTCCATAAACATGGAACTAACTACTCCGCCATCTGTATAAACATGGAAACATATACACCGCCATCTGTGTGAATAAGGAAATATCTACAATGCCATCTGTATAAAGATATAAATATCTGCACCGCGAGCTGTATAAACATGGAAATATCTACACCGCTATGTCTATAAACACGGAAATAACTACACCGCTATCTCTATAAACATGGAAATATCTACACCGCTATCTGTATAAACATGGAAATACCTACACTGCTGTCTCTGTAAACATGGAGATATGTACACCGCTATGTGTATAAACATGGTAATATCTGCACTGATGTCCGTAGAAACATGGAATTATCTCCACCTTTATCTGTATAAACACGCAAATATCTACAGCGCCATCTCTATAAACATTGAAATATCTACAATGCCATCTATAAAAACATGGAAATATCTACACAGTCATCCGAATAAACATGGAAATATCTACAAAACCATCTGTATAAACATGGAAATACCTACAATACCATCTGTATACACATGGAAATATCTGCACAGACATCTGTATAAATATGGAAATATTTACACCGCCATCTGTATAAACATGGAAATACCTACACCGCGATCAGTATAAACATGGAAATATCTACAACGCTATCTGTATAAACATGGAAATATCTAAGCGGCAATCTCTATAATCATCGAAATATCTACACCGCCATCTGTATAAACATGTAAACCTCTACACCGTCATCTGCGTGAATAAGGAAATATCTACAATGCCATCTGTATAAAGATATAAATATCTGCACCGCGAGCTGTCTAAACATGGAAATATCTACATCGCTATCTGTATAAACGAGGAAATACCAACACCGCTATCGGTATAAACATGGAAATATCTACAACGCCATCTATATAAACTTGGAAATATCTACACTGCTATGTCTATAAACATGGAAATACCTACACCGCTATCTCTATAAACATGGAAATATCCCCACCGCCATCTGCATATCCATGGAAATAACTACAACGCCATCTGTATAAAGATGGAAATATCTACGCGGCAATCTGTGTACAGATGGAAATATCAACACCGCCATCTGTATAAACATGGAAATATCTACACCGCTATCTGTATAAACATAGAAATACCTACACTGCAGTCTGTATAAACATGGAAATATCTACACCGCTATGTCTATAAACATGGAAATACCTACTCCGCTATATCTATAAACATGGAAATATCCACACCGCCATCTGCATATCCATGGAAATATCTAAAACGCCATCTGTATAAAGATGGAAATATCTACACGGCAATCTGTGTAAAGATGGAAATATCAATACCGCCATCTGTACAAACATGGAAATATGTACACCGCTATCTGTATAAACATAGAAATATCCACACCGCTATCTCTATAAACATGGAAAAATAAACACCGCTATCTCTATGAACATGGAAATATCTACACCGCCATCTCTATAAACATGGAAATATCTACACCACGATCAGTATAATCATGGAAATATCTACACCACTATCTGTATAAACATGGAAATATCTCCACTGCAATCTCTATAAATATCGAAATATCTACACCGCCATCTCTATAAACATGGAAATACTTACAAAGTTAACTGTATAAACATGGAAATATCTACAACGCCATCTGTATAAACATGGAAATATCTACACAGCCATGTGTATATACATGGAAATATCTACACCGCGATCTGTATAAACATGGAAATAGCCACACCGCTATCTGTATAAACATGGAAATATCTACACAGCTATCTCTATAAACATGGAAATATATACTACGCCATCTGTATAAACATGGAAATACCTACAAAGTCATCTGTATAAACATGGAAATATTTACACAGCCATCTGTATAAAAATGGAAATATCTACACAGCTATCTCTATAAACATGGAAATATCTACACCGCCATCTATATAAACATGGAAATACTTACAAAGTCATCTGTATAAACATGGAAATATCTACACAGCCATCTGTATAAACATGGAAATATATACACAGCCATCTGTATATACATGGAAATATCTACACCGCTATCTGTATAAACATGGAAATAACTACACCGCTATTTGTATAAACAAGCAAATATCTACACTGTGATCTGTATAAACATGGAAATATCTACACCGCCATCTCTATAAAAATGGAAATATCTACACCCCTATCTGTATAAACATGGAAATATCCACACCGCTATCTCTATAAACATGGAAAAATCAACACCGCTATTTCTATGAACATGGAAATATCTACACCGCCATCTCTATAAACATGGAAATATATACACCACGAGCAGTATAAATATGGAAATATCAACAACGCTATCTGTATAAACATGGAAATAACTACACCGCTATTTGTATAAACAAGCAAATATCAACACTGTGATCTGTATAAACATGGAAATATCTACAACGCCATCTATATAAACATGGAAATATCTACACCGCTATGTCTATAAACATGGAAAAACCTACACCGCTATCTCTATAAACATGGAAATATCTACACCGCTATCTGTATAAACATGGAAATATCTACATCGCTATCGGTATAAACATGGAAATATCTACACCGCGATGTGTATAAACATGGAAATATCTACACCGCCATCTGTATAAACATGGAAATATCTACAATGCCATCTGTAGAAAGATGGAAACATCTACACCGCAATCTGTGTAAACATGGAAATATCTACACCGATATCTGGAAAAACATGGAAATATCTACACCGCTATCTGTATAAACATGGAAAGATCTACACCGCGATCTTTATAAACATGGAAATATCTACACCGCTATCTGTATAAACATGCTAATAACTACACCGCTATCTGTATAAATGTGGAAATATTTGCACCGCTATCACTATAAACATGGTAATTTCAACACCGCGATCTCTATAAACATGGAAATATCTACACCATGATTTGCATAAACATGGAAATATCTACACCGCGAACTGTATAAACATGGAAGTATCTACACCGTGATCAGTATAAACATGGAAATATCTACACCGCCATCTCTATAAACATGGAAATATCTACACCCCTTTCAGTATAAACATGGAAATATCCACACAGCTATCTCTATTAACATGGAAAAATCAACACCGCTATCTCTATGAACATGGAAATATTTAAACCGCCATCTCTATAAAGATGGAAATATCTACACCGTGATCAGTATCAACACGGAAAAATCTACACCGCTATCTGTATGAACATGGAAATATCTCCACTGCTATCTCTATAAACATCGAAATATCTACACCGCCATCTGTATAAACATGGAAATACTTACAAAGTTATCTGCATAAACATGGAAATATCTACACCGCCATCTGTATAAACATGGAAATATCTACACAGCCATGTGTATATACATGGAAATATCTACACCGCTATCTATATAAACATGGAAATATCTACACCGCTATCTGTATAAACATGGAAATATCTCCCCTGCTATCTCTATAAACATCGAAATATATACACCGCCATCTGTATAAACATGGAAATACTTACAAAGTTATCTGTATAAACATGGAATACGCTACACCGCCATCTGAATAAACATGGAAATATCTACACAGCCATGTGTACATACATGGAAATCACTACACCGCTCTCTATATAAACATGAAAATAAGTACAGCGCTATTTGTATAAACATGGAAATATCTACACCACCATCTCTATAAACATGGAAATATCTACACCCCTATCTGTATAAACATGGAAATATCCACACAGCTATCTCTATCAACATGGAAAAATCAACACCGCTGTCTCTATGAACATGGAAATATTTACACCGCCATCTCTATAAACATGGAAATATCTACACCACGATCAGTTTAAACACGGAAAAATCTACACCGCTATCTGTATAAACATGTAAATATCTCCACTGCTATCTCTATAAACATAGAAATAACTACACCGCCATCGGTGTAAACATGGAAATACTTTCAAAGTTATCTGTATAAACATGGAAATATCTACACCGCCATCTGTATAAACATGGAAATATCTACAAAGCCATCTGTAGAAAGATGGAAATATCTACACAGCAATCTGCGAAAACATGGAAATATCTACACCGATATCTGTAAAAACATGGAAATGTTTACACGCCTATCTGTATAAACATGGAAATATCCACACCGCTATCTCTATAAACATGGAAATATCAACACCGCTATCTCTATGAACATGGAAATATCAACACCGCCATCTCTATAAACATGGAAATATCTACACCACGATCAGTATAAACATGGAAATATCTACACCGCTATCTGTATAAACATGGAAATATCCACACCGCCATCTGCATATCCATGGAAATATCTACGCCACCATCTGTATAAACATGGAAATATCCACACGGCCATCTGTGTATAGATGGAAATATCAACACCGCCATATGTACAAACATGGAAATATCTACACCGCTATCTCTATAAACATGGAAATATCTGCACTGCCATCTGTAAAAACATGGGAATACCTATACAGTCATCTGTATAAACATGGAAATATCTTCAATGCCATCTGTATACACATTGAAATATCTACACAGCAATCTGTATAAACATGTAAATATCTACACTGCTATCTCTATAAACATGGAAATATCTAGCCCGCCATCTCTATAATCATGAAAATATGTACACTGCAATCTCCATAAACATGGAACTAACTACTCCGCCATCTGTATAAACATGGAAACATCTACACCGCCATCTGTGTGAATAAGGAAATATCTACAATGCCATCTGTATAAACATATAAATATCTGCACCGCGAGCTGTATAAACATGGAAATATCTACATCGCTATCTGTATAAACGTGGAAATACCAACACCGCTATCGGTATAAACATAGAAATACCTACAACGCCATCTATATAAACATGGAAATATCTACACCGCTATGTCTATAAACATGGAAATAACTACACCGCTATCTCTATAAACATGGAAATATCTACACCGCTATCTGTATAAACATGGAAATATCTACACCGCTATCTGTATAAACATTTAAATATCTACACCGCGATCTGTATAAACATGGAAATATCTACAAAGCTATCTCTATAAACATGGAAATATCTACACCGCCATCTGTATAAACATGGAAATATCTACACAGCTATCTGTATATACATGGAAATATCTACACCACTCTCTGTATAAACATGGAAATAACTACAACGCTATTTGTATGAACAAGGAAATATCTACACCGTGACTTGTATAAACATGGAAATATTTACACCGCTATCTGTATAAACATGGAAATTTCTACACCGTTATCTGTATAAATATGGAAATATCTACACCGCTATCTCTATCAACATGGAAATATCTACACCGCCATCTGTATAAACATGGAAATACCTACAGAGTCATCTGTGTAAACATGGAAATATCTACACCACCATCTGTATAAACATGGAAATATCTACAATGCCATCTGTATACACATGGAAATACCTACACGACAATCTGTGTATAGATGGAAACATCAACACCGCCATCTGTACAAACATGGAAATATCTACACTGCTATCTCTGTAAACTTCGGAATATCTACACTGCGGTCTGTATAAACATGGATATATCTACACCGGTATCTGTATAAACATGGGAAAATCTACACCATGATCTGTATAAACATGGAAATATATACACCGCTATCTGTATAAACATGGAAATGTCTGCACCGCTATCTCTATAAACATGGAAATATCTACAAAGACATCTGTATAAACATGGAAATACCTACACAGTCATGTGTAGGAACATTTAAATATCTACACTGCCATCTGTATAAACGTAGAAATATCTACACAGCCCTCTGTATAAATATGGAAATATCTGCATAGGCATCTGTGTAAACCTGGAAATATCTGCACCGCTATCTGTATAAAGATGGAAATACCTACACCGCTGTCTCTATAAACATGGAAATATGTACACCGCTATGTGTATAAACATGGAAATATCTCCACTGCTCTCTGTATAAACATGGAAATATCTCCACCGTTATCTGTATAAACATGGAAATATCTACAGCGCCGTCTGTATAAACATTGACAAACCTACACTGCCATCTGTAAAAACATGGAAATATCTACACAGTCATCTGAATAAACATGGAAATATCTACACGGCCATCTGTATAAACATGGAATTATCTACACTGCCATCTGTAGAAAGATGGAAATATCTACACCGCTATCTCTATAAATATGGAAATATCTACACCGCCATCTCTATAAACATGAAAATATCTACACTGCCATCTCCATAAAGATGGAATTATCTACTCCGCCATGTGTATTAACACGGAAATATCTACACCACCATCTGTGTAAACATGGAAATATCTACACCGCTGTCTGTATAAACATGAAAATATCTACACCGCCATCTGCATATCCATGGAAATATCTACACCGCTATCTCTATAAACATGGAAATACCTATACAGTCATCTGTATAAACATGGAAATATCTACAATGCCATCTGTATACACATGGAAATATCTACACAGCCATCTATATAAACATGAAAATATCTACACTGCTATCTCTATAAACATGGAAATATCTACCCCGCCATCTCTATAATCATGAAAATATGTACACTGCCATCTCCATAAACATGGAACTAACTACTCCGCCATCTGTACAAACATGGAAACATATACACCGCCATCTGTGTGAATAAGGAAATATCTACAATGCCATCTGTATAAAGATATAAATATCTGCACCGCGAGCTGTATAAACATGGAAATATCTACACCGCTATGTCTATAAACACGGAAATAACTACACCGCTATCTCTATAAACATGGAAATATCTACACCGCTATCTGTATAAACATGGAAATACCTACACCGCTGTCTCTATAAACATGGAGATATGTACACCGCTATGTGTATAAACATGGTAATATCTGCACTGATGTCCGTAGAAACATGGAATTATCTCCACCTTTATCTGTATAAACACGGAAATATTTACAGCGCCATCTCTATAAACATTGAAATATCTACAATGCCATCTATAAAAACATGGAAATATCTACACAGTCATCCGAATAAACATTGAAATATCTACAAAACCATCTGTATAAACATGGAAATACCTACAAAACCATCTGTATACACATGGAAATATCTACACAGACATCTGTATAAATATGGAAATATCTACACCGCCATCTGTATAAACATGGAAATACCTACACCGCGATCAGTATAAACATGGAAATATCTACACCGCCATCTGTATAAACATGGAAATATCCACACCGCTATCTCTATAAACATGGAAATATCAACACCGCTATCTCTATAAACATGGAAATATCAACACCGCCATCTCTATAAACATGGAAATATCTACACCACGATCAGTATAAACATGGAAATATCTACACCGCTATCTGTATAAACATGGAAATATCTCCACTGCTATCTCTATAAACTTCGAAATATCTACACCGCCATCTGTATAAACATGGAAATACTTACAAAGTTATCTGTATAAACATGGAAATATCTACACCGCCATCTGTATAAACATGGAAATACCTACACAGCCATGTGTATATACATGGAAATATCTACACCACTATCCATATAAACATGGAAATAACTACACCGCTATCTGTATAAACATGGAAATATCTCCCCTGCTATCTCTATAAACATCGAAATATATACACCGCCATCTGTATAAACATGGAAATACTTACAATGTTATCTGTATAAACATGGAATACTCTACACCGCCATCTGAATAAACATGGAAATATCTACACAGCCATGTGTACATACATGGAAATCCCTACACCGCTCTCTATATAAACATGAAAATAAGTACAGCGCTATCTGTATAAACATGGAAATATCTACACCACCATCTCTATAAACATGGAAATATCTACACCCCTATCTGTATAAACATGGAAATATCCACACAGCTATCTCTATAAACATGGAAAAATCAACACCGCTATCTCTATGAACATGGAAATATTTACACCGCCATCTCTATAAACATGGACATATCTACACCGCGATCAGTTTAAACACGGAAAAATCTACGCCGCTATCTGTATAAACATGGAAATATCTCCACTGCTATCTCTATAAACATAGAAATAACTACACCGCCATCGGTGTAAACATGGAAATACTTTCAAAGTTATCTGTATAAACATGGAAATATCTACACCGCCATCTGTATAAACATGGAAATATCTACAAAGCCATCTGTAGAAAGATGGAAATATCTACACCGCAATCTGCAAAAACATGGAAATATCTACACCGATATCTGTAAAAACATGGAAATGTCTACACGCCTATCTGTATAAACATGGAAATATCCACACCGCTATCTCTATAAACATGGAAATATCAACACCGCTATCTCTATGAACATGGAAATATCAACACCGCCATCTCTATAAACATGGAAATATCTACACCACGATCAGTATAAACATGGAAATATCTACACCGCTATCTGTATAAACATGGAAATATCTCCACTGCTATCTCTATAAACTTCGAAATATCTACACCGCCATCTGTATAAACATGGAAATACTTACAAAGTTATCTGTATAAACATGGAAATATCTACACCGCCATCTGTATAAACATGGAAATAACTACACAGCCATGTGTATATACATGGAAATATCTACACCACTATCCATATAAACATGGAAGTAACTACACCACTATCTGTATAAACATGGAAATATCTACACCGCCATCTACATATCCATGGAAATATCTGCGCCGCCATCTGTATAAACATGGAAATATCTACACGGTCATCTGTGTTGAGATGGAAATATCAACACCGGCATCTGTACAAACATGGAAATATCTGCACCGCTATCTTTATAAACATGGAAATATCTACACCGCGGTCTGTATAAACATGGAAATATCTTCAACGCTATGTGTATAAACATAGAAATATCTATACCGCTATCTCTATAAACATGGAAAAATCTACAACGTGTTCTGTATAAACATGGAAATATTTACACTGCTATCTGTATAAACATGGAAATTTCTACACCGTTATATGTATAAATATGGAAATATGTACACCGCTATCTCTATGAACATGGAAATATCTACACCGCCATCTGTATAAACATGGAAATACCTATGCAGTCATCTGTGTAGACATGGAAATATCTACACCACCATCTGTATAAACATGGAAATATCTACAATGGCTTCTGTATACACATGGAAATACCTACACGGCAATCTGTGTATAGATGCAAACATCAACACCGCCATCTGTACAAACATGGAAATATCTACACTGATATCTCTATAAACATGGAAATAGCTACACTGCGGTCTGTAAAAACATGGAAATACCAACACCGGTATCTGTATAAACATGGAAATATCTACACCATGATCTGTATAAACATGGAAATATATACACCGCTAACTGTATAATCATGGAAATATCTGCATCGCTATGTCTATAAACATGCAAATATCTACAAAGACATCTGTATAAACATGGAAATACCTACACAGTCATGTGTAGGAACATTTAAATATCTATACTGCCATCTGTATAAACATAGAAATATCTACACCGCCCTCTGTATAAATATGGAAATATCTGCATAGGCATCGGTGTAAACATGGAAATATCTGCACTGCTATCTCTGTAAACATGGAAATACCTACACCGCTGTCTCTATAAACATGGAAATATGTACACCGCTATGTGTATAAACATGGAAATATCTACACAGCTATCTCTATAAACATGGAAATACCTACACCGCCATCTGTATAAACATGGAAATACCTACAAAGTCATCCGTATAAACATGGAAATATCTACCCAGCCATCTGTATAAACATGGAAATATCTACACAGCCAACTGTATATACAAGAAAATACCTACACCGCTATCTGTATAAACATGGAAATAACTACACCGCTGTTTGTATAAACAAGGAAATATCTACAACGCCATCTGTTTAAACATGGAAATATATACACAGACGTCTTTTTATACATGGAATTATCTACACCGCTATCTGTATAAACATGCTAATAACTTCACCGCTATCTGTATAAATATGGAAATATTTGCACCGCTATCCCTATAAACATGGTAATATCAACACCGCGATCTGTATAAATTTGGAAATATCTACACCATGATCTGTATAAACATGGAAATATCTACACCGTGATCTGTATAAACATGGAAATATCTACACAGTGATCTGTATAAACATGGAAATATCTACACCGCCATCTCTATAAACATGGAAATATGTACACCCCTATCTGTATAAACATGGAAATATCCACACAGCTATCTCTATAAACATGGAAAAATCAACACCGCTATCTCTATGAACATGGAAATACCTACACCGCCATCTCTATAAACATTTAAATACCTACACCGCGATCAGTATAAACATGGAAATATCTACACCGCTATCTGTATAAACATGGAAATATCTCCACTGCTATCTCTATAAACATCGAAATATCTACACCGCCATTTGTACAAACATGGAAATACCTACAAAGCCATCTGTATAAACATGGAAATATCTACACAGCCGTCGGTATATACATGGAAATATCTATGCCGCTATCTGTATAAACATGGAAATAACTACACCGCTATTTGTATAAACAAGGAAATATCTACATCGTGACTTGTATAAACATGGAAACATTTACACCGCTCTCTGTGTAAACTTGGAAATTTTGACACCGTTATCTGTATAAATATGGAAATATCTACTCCGCTATCTCTATAAACATGGATATATCTACACCGCCATCTGTATAAACATGGAAATACATATACAGTCATCTGTGTAAACATGGAAATATCTACACCACCATCTGTATAAACATGAAAATATCTGCAATGCCATCTGTATACACATGGAAATAACTACACGACAATCTGTGTATAGATGGATACATCAACACCGCCATCTGTACACACTTGGAAATCTCTACACTGCTATCTCTATAAACATGGAAATATATACACTGCGGTCTGTATAAACATGGAAATATCTACACCGGTATCTGTATAAACATGGAAATATCTACACCACGATCTGTATAAACATGGAAATATATACACTGCTATCTGTATAAACATGGGAATATCTGCACCGCTATCTCTATAGACATGGAAATATCTACAAAGCCATCTGTATAAACATGGAAATACCTACACAGTCATGGATAGGAACATGGAAATATCTACACTGCCATCTGAATAAACACAGAAATATCTACAAAGCCCTCTGTATAAATATGGAGATATCTGCATAGGCATCTGTATAAACATGGATATATCTGTACCGCTATTTGTATAAACATGGAAATACCTACACCGCTGTCTCTAAAAACATGGAAGCATGCACACCGCTATGTGTATAAACATGGGAATATCTCCACTGCTGTCTGTATAAACATGGAAATATCTCCACCGTTATCTGTATAAACATGGAAATATCTACAGCGCCATCTCTAAAAACATTGAAATATCCACAATTCCTTCTGTAAAAACATGGAAATATCTACACAGTCATCTGAATAAACATGGAAATATCTACACCACCATCTGTATAAACATGGAAAAACTTACAATACCATCTGTATACACATGGAAATATCTACACAGACATCTGTATAAATATGGAAATATCTACACCGCCATCTGTATAAACATGGAAATATCTCCACTGCTATTTCTATAAACATCGAAATATCTACACCGCCATCTGTATAAACATGGAAATACTTAGAAAGTTATCTGTGTAAACATGGAAATATCTACACCGCTATGTGTATAAACATGGAAACATGTACACAGCCATGTGTATATACATGGAAATATCTACACCGCTATCTATATAAACATGGAAAAAACTACACCGCTATCTGTGTAAACATGGAAATATCTACACCGCTATCTACGTATCCATGGAAATATCTGCGCCGCCATCTGTATAAACATGGAAATATCTACACGGTCATCTGTGTATAGATGGAAATATCAACAACGCCATCTGTACAAACATGGAAATATCTGCACTGCTATCTGTATAAACATGGAAATATGTACACCGCTGTCTGTATAAACATGGAAATATCTAAACCGCTATCTGTATAAACAGGGAAATATCTACACCGCTATCTCTATAAACTTGGAAATATCTACACAGAGATCTGTATAAACATGGAAATATTTACACCGCTATCTGTATAAACATGGAAATTTCTACACCGTTATCTGTATAAACATGGAAATATCTACACCGCTATCTGTGTAAACATGGAAATATCTACACCGATATCTGTAAAAACATGGAAATATCTACACCGCTATCTGTATAAACATGGAAATATCTACACCACGATCTGTATAAAGATGGAAATATCTACAGCGCCATCTGTATAAACATTGAAATATCTACACTGCCATCTGTAAAAACATGGAAATATCTACACCACCATCTGTATAAACATGGAAATACCTACAATACCATCTGTATACACATGGAAATATCTACACATTCATCTGTATAAATATGGAAATATCTACACCGCCATCTGTATAAACATGGAAATATCTACACTGCCATCTGTAGAAAGATGGAAATATCTACACCGCTATCTCTATAAATATGGAAATATCTACACCGCCATCTCTATAAACATGAAAATATCTACACTGCCATCTCCATAAAGATGGAATTACCTTCTCCGCCATGTGTATAAACAAGGAAATATCTACACCACCATCTGTGTAAACATGAAAATATCTACACCACTGCCTGTATAAACATGGAAGTATCTACACCGTCATCTGCATGACCATGGAAATATCTACGCCGCCATCTGTATAAACATGGAAATATCTACATGGCCATCTGTGTATAGATGGAAATATCAACACCGCCATCTGTAAAAACATGGAAATATCTACACCGCTATCTCTAAAATCATGGAAATATCTGCACTGCCATCTGTAAAAACATGGAAATACCTATACCGTCATGTGTATAAACATGGAAATATCTACAATGCCATCAGTATACACGGAAATATCTACACAGCCATCTGTATAAACATGTAAATATCTACACTGCCATCTCCATAAACATGTAACTAACTACTCCGCCATCTGTATAAACATGGAAACATCTACACCGACATCTGTGTGAATAAGGAAATATCTACAATGCCATCTGTATAAAGATATAAATATCTGCACCGCGAGCTGTATAAACATGGAAATATCTACATCGCTACCTGTATAAACGTGGAAATACCAACACCGCTATCGGTATAAACATGGAAATATCTACACCAGGATCTGTATAAACACGGAAATATTTTCACCGCGATCTGTATAAACATGGAAATATCTATACCGCTATCTGTATAAACATGGAAATATCTACACCACCATCTATATAAACATGGAAATATCTACACCGACATCTGTATAAACATGGAAATATCTACAATGCCATCTGTAGAAAGATGGAAATATCTACACCGCAATGTGTGTAAACATGGAAATATCTACACCGATATCTGTAAAAAGATGGAAATATCTACAACGCTATCTGTATAAACATGGAAATATCTACACCGCGATCTGTATAAACATGGAAATATCTACACCGCTATCTGTATAAACATGGAAATATCTACAGAGCTATCTCTATAAACATGGAAATATCTACACCGCAATCTGTATAAACATGGAAATACCTACAAAGTCATCAGTATAAACATGGAAATATCTACAAAACCATCTTTATAAACATGGAAATATCTACACAGCCATCTGTATATACATGGAAATATCAACACCGCTATCTGTATAAACATGGAAATAACTACACCGCTATTTATATAAACAAGGAAATATCTACACCGTGATTTGTATAAACATGGAAATATTTACACCACAATCTGTATAAACATGGAAATTTCTACACTGTTATCTGTATAAATATGGAAATATCTACACCGCTATGTCTATAAACATGGAAATATCTACAATGCCATCTGTATACACATGGAAATACCTACACGGCAATCTGTGTATAGATGGAAACATGAACACCGCCATGTGTACAAACTTGGAAATATCTACACTGCTATCTCTATGACCATGGAAATATCTACTCCGGTATCTGTATAAACATGGAAATATCTACACCACGATCTGTATAAACATGAAAATATATACACCGCTATCTGTATAAACATGGAAATATCTGCACCGCTATCTCTATAGACATGGAAATATCAACAAAGCCATCTGTATAAACATGTAAATACCTACACTGTCATGTGTAGAAACAAGGAAATATCTACACTGCCATCTGTATAAATATGGAGATATCTGCAGAGGCATATGTATAAACTTGGAAATATCTGCACCGCTATCTGTATAAATATGGAAATACCTACACCGCTCTCTCTATAAACATGGAAACATGTACACTGCTATGTGTATAAACTTGGAAATATCTCCACTGCTGTCTGTATAAACATGGAAATATCTACACAGTCATCTGAATAAACATGGAAATATCTACACCACCATCTGTATAAACATGGAAATACCTACAATACTATCTGTATACACATGGAAATACCTACACAGACATCTGTATAAATATGGAAATATCTACACCGCCATCTGCATGTCCATGGAAATATCTACGCCGCCGTCTGTGTCAACATGGAAATATCTACACGGCCATCTGTGTATAGATGGAAATATCAACACCGCCATCTGTACAAACATGGAAATATCTACACCGCTATCTCTATAAACATGGAAATATCTGCACTGCCATCTGTAAAAACATGGAAATAGCTATACAGTCATCTGTATAAACATGGAAATATCTACAATGCCATCTGTATTCACATGGAAATATCTACACAGCCATCTGTATAAATATGGAAATATCTACACCGCTTTGTCTATAAACATGGAAATATCTACACCGCCATCTGTATAAACATGGAAATATCTACAATGCCATCTGTATACACATGGAAATACCTACACGGCAATCTGTGTATAGATGGAAACATCAACACCGCCATCTTTACAAACATGGAAATATCTACACTGCTATCTCTATAACCATGGAAATATCTACACTGCTGTCTGTTTAAACATGGAAATATCTACTCCGGTATCTGTATAAACATGGATATATCTACATCACGATCTGTATAAACATGAAAATATATACACCGCTATCTGTATAAACATGGAAATATCTGCACCGCTATCTCTATAGACATGGAAATATCAACAAAGCCATCTGTATTAACATGGAAATACCCACACAGTCATGTGTAGGAACATGGAAATACCTACACTGCCATCTGTATAAACATAGAAATACCTACACAGCCCTCTGTATAAATATGGAGATATCTGCAGAGGCATCTGTATAAACATGGAAATATCTGGACCGCTATCTGTATAAATATGGAAATACCTACACCGCTCTCTCTATAAACATGGAAACATGTACACCGCTGTGTGTATAAACTTGGAAATATCTCCACTGCTGTCTGTATAAACATGGAAATATCTCCACCGTTATCTGTATAAACATGGAAATATCTACAGCGCCATCTCTATAAGCATTGAAATATCTACACTGCCATCTGTAAAAACATGGAAATATCTACACAGTCATCTGAATAAACATGGAAATATCTACACCACCATCTGTATAAACATGGAAATACCTACAATACTATCTGTATACACATGGAAATATCTACACAGACATCTGTATAAATATGGAAATATCTACACCGCCATCTGTATAAACATGGAAATATCTACACTGCCATCTGTAGAAAGATGGAAATATCTACACTGCTATCTCTATAAACATGGAAATATCTACACCGCCATCTCTATAAACATGATAATATCTACACTGCCATCTCCATAAACATGGAACTAACTACTCCGCCATCTGTATAAACATGGAAACATCTACACGGCCAACAGTGTGATTAAGGATATATCTACAATGCCATCTGTATAAACATATAAATCTCTGCGCCGTCAGCTGTATAAACATGGAAATATCTAGATCGCTATCTGTATAAACGTGGAAATACCAACACCGCTATCGGTATAAACATGGAAATATCTACAACGCCATCTATATAAACATGGAAATATCTACACCGCTATGTCTATAAACATGGAAATACCTACACCGCTATCTCTATAAACATGGAAATACCTACACCGCTATCTGTATAAACATGGAAATATGTACACCGCTATCTGTATAAACATGGAAATATCTACACCGCGATCTGTGTAAACATGGAAATATCTTCACCACGATCTGTATAAACATGGAAATATCTACACCGCTATCTGTATAAACATGGTAATATCTACACCACCAACTATATAAACATGGAAATATCTACACCGCCATCTTTATAAACATGGAAATATATACAATGCCATCTGTAGAAAGATGGAAATATCTACACCGCAATCTGTGTAAACATGGAAATATCTACACCGATATCTGTAAAAACATGGAAATATCCACACCGCTATCTGTATAAACATGGAAATATCTACACCACGATCTGTATAAACCTGGAAATATCTACACCGCTTTCTGTATAAACATGGAAATATCTACACAGCTATCTCTATAAATATGGAAATATCTACACCGACATCTGTATAAACATGGAAATAGGTGCAAAGTCATCTGTATAAACATGGAAATATCTACACAGCCATCTGTATAAACATGGAAATATCTACACAGCCATCTGTATATACATGGAAATATCTACACTGCTATCTGAATAAACATGGAAATAACTACACCGCTATTTGTATAAACAAGGAACTATGTACACCGTGATCTGTATAAACATGGATATATTTACACCGCTATCTGTATAAACATGGAAATTCCTACACCGTTATCTGTATAAATATGGAAATATCTACACCGCTATGTGTATAAACATGGAAATATCTACACCGCCATCTGTATAAACATGGAAATACCTATACAGTCATCTGTGTAAACATGGAAATATCTACACCACCATCTGTATAAACATGGAAATATCTACAATGCCATCTGTATACACATGGAAATACCTACACGGCAATCTGTGTATAGATGGAAACATCAACACCGCCATCTGTACAAACTTGGAAATATCTACACTGCTATCTCTATAACCATGGAAATATCTACACTGCGGTCTGTTTAAACATGGAAATATCTACTCCGGTATCTGTATAAACATGGAAATATCTACACCACGATCTGTATAAACATGAAAATATATACACCGCTATCTGTATAAACATGGAAATATCTGCACCGCTATCTCTATAGACATGGAAATATCAACAAAGCCATCTGTATAAACATGGAAATACCCACACAGTCATGTGTAGGAACATGGAAATATCTACACTGCCATCTGTATAAACATAGAAATACCTACACAGCCCTCTGTATAAATATGGAGATATATGCATAGGCATCTGTATAAATATGGAAATATCTGCACCGGTATCTGTATAAATATGGAAATACCTACACTGCTCTCTGTATAAACATGGAAACATGTACACCGCTATGTGTATAAACTTGGAAATATCTCCATTGCTGTCTATATAAACATGGAAATATCTCCACCGTTATCTGTATAAACATGGAAATATCTACAGCGCCATCTCTATAAACATTGAAATATCTACACTGCCATCTGTAAAAACATGGAAATATCTACACAGTCACCTGAATAAACATGGAAATATCTGCACCACCATCTGTATAAACATGGAAATACCTACAATACTATCTGTATACACATGGAAATATCTGCACAGACATCTGTATAAATATGGAAATATCTACACCGCCATCTGTATAAACATGGAAGTATCTACACTGCCATCTGTAGAAAGATGGAAATATCTACACCGCTATCTCTATAAATATGGAAATATCTACACCGCCATCTCTATAAACATGAAAATATCTACACTGACATCTCCATAAAGATGGAGGTATCTACTCCTCCATGTGTATAAACACGGAAATTTCTACACCACCATCTGTGAACACATGGAAATATCTACACCGCTATCTGCATAAACATGGAAATATCTACACCGCCATCTGCATGTCCATGGAAATATCTACGCCGCCATCTGTGTAAACATGGAAATATCTACACGGCCATCTGTGTATAGATGGAAATATCAACACCGCCATCTGTACAAACATGGAAATATCTACACCGCTATCTCTATAAACATGGAAATATCTGCACTGCCATCTGTAAAAACATGGAAATACCTATACAGTCATCTGCATAAAGATGGAAATATCTACAATGCCAACTGTATACACATGGAAATATCTACAAAGCCATCTGTATAAACATGTAAATATCTACATTGCTATCTCTATAAACATGGAAATATCTACACCGCCATCTCTATAAACATGAAAATATCTACACTGCCATCTCCATAAACATGGAACTAACTACTCCGCCATCTGTATAAACATGGAAACATCTACACCGCCATCTGTGTGAATAAGGAAATATCTACAATGCCATCTGTATAAAGATATAAATATCTGCACCGCGAGCTGTATAAACATGGAAATATCTACATCGCTATCTGTATAAACGTGGAAATACCAACACCGCTATCGGTATTAACATGGAAATATCTACAACGCCATCTATATAAACATGGAAATATGTACACCGCTATGTCTATAAACATGGAAATACCAACACCGCTATCTCTATAAACATGGAAATATCTACACCGCTATCTGTATAAACATGGAAATATCTACACCGCTATCTGTATAAACATGGAAATATCTACACCGCGATCTGTATAAACATGGATGTATCTACAAGGCGATCTGTATAAACATGGAAATATCTTCACCACGATCTGTGTAAATATGGAAATATCTACACTGCTATCTGTATAAACATGGTAATATCTACACCACCAACTATATAAACATGGAAATATCTACACCGCCATCTTTATAAACATGGAAATATATACAATGCCATCTGTAGAAAGATGGAAATATCTAAACTGCAATCTGTGTAAACATGGAAATATCTACACCGATATCTGTAAAAACATGGAAATATCTACACCGCTATCTGTATAAACATGGAAATATCTGCACCACGATCTGTATAAACCTGGAAATATCTACACCGTTATCTGTATAAACATGGAAATATCTACACGGCTATCTCTATAAATATGGAAATATCTACACCGCCATCTGTATAAACATGGAAATACGTGCAAAGTCATCTGTATAAACATGGAAATATCTACACAGCCATCTGTATAAACATGGAAATATCTACACAGCCATCTGTATATACATGGAAATATCTACTGCGCTATCTGAATAAACATGGAAATAACTACACCGCTATTTGTATAAACAAGGAAATATCTACACCGTGATCTGTATAAACATGGCAATATCTACGCCGCCATCTCTATAAACACGGAAGTATCTACACCCCTATCTGTATAAACATGGAAATATCCACACCGCTATCTCCATGAACATGGAAAAATCAACACCGCTATCTTTATGAACATGGAAATATCTACACCGCCATCTCTATAAACATGGAAATATCTACACCACGATCAGTATAAACATGGAAATATCTACACCGCTCTGTATATAAACATGGAAATAACTACACCGCCATCTGTATAAACACGGAAATATCTACACCGCCATCTACATATCCATGGAAATATCTGCACCATCATCTGTATAAACATGGAAATATCTACATGGTCATCTGTGTATAGAATGAAATATCAACACCCCCATCTGTACAAACATGGAAATATCTGCACCGCAATCTGTATAAATTTGGAAATATCTACACCGCGGTCTGTATAAACATGGAAATATCTAAACCGCTATCTGTATAAAAATGGAAATATCTGCACCACTATCTCTATAAACATGGAAATATCTACACCGTGATCTGTATAAACATGGAAATATTTACACCGCTATCTGTATAAACATGGAAATATCTACACCGTTATCTGTATAAACGTGGAAATACCTAGAACGCCATCTGTAGAAACATGGAAATATCTACACCACCATCTGTATAAACATGGAAATATCTACAATGCCATCTGTATACACATGGAAATACCTACACGGCAATCTGTGTACAGATGGAAACGTCAACACCGCCATCTGTACAGACATGGAAATATCTACACTGTGGTCTGTATGAACATGGAAATATCTACACAACGATCTGTATAAAACATGGAAATATTTACACCGCTATCTGTATAAACATGGAAATAACTACACCGCTATCTCTATAAACAAGGAAATACCTGTATAAACATGGAAATATGTACACAGTCATGTGTAGGAACATGAAAATATCTACAATGCCATCTGTATAAACATGGAAATATCTACACAGCCCTCTGTACAAATATGGAAATATCTGCATTGGCATCTGTATAAACATGGAAATATCCGCACCGCTATCTGTATAAACATGGAAATACCTACACCGCTGTCTCTATAAACATGGAGATATGTACACCGCTATGTGTATAAACATGGTAATAACTTCAGTGCTGTCCGTAGATACATGGAATTATCTCCACCTTTATCTGTATAAACACGGAAATATCTACAGCGCCATCTCTATAAACATTGAAATATCTACAATGCCATCTGTAAAAACATGGAAATATCTACACAGTCATCCGAATAAACATGGAAATATCTACACAACCATCTGTATAAACATGGAAATACCTACAATACCGTCTGTATACACATGGAAATATCTACACAGACATCTGTATAAATATGGAAATATCTACACCGCCATCTGTATAAACATGGAAATACCTACACCGCGATCAGTATAAACATGGAAATATCTACACCGCTATCTGTATAAACATGGAAATATCTCCACTGCTATCTCTATAAACATCGAAATATCTACACCGCCATCTGTATAAACATGGAAACCTCTACACCGTCATCTGTGTGAATAAGGAAATATCTACAATGCCATCTGTATAAAGATATAAATATCTGCACCGCGAGCTGTCTAAACATGGAAATATCTACATCGCTATCTGTATAAACGTGGAAATACCAACACCGCTATCGGTATAAACATGGAAATATCTACAACGCCATCTATATAAACATGGAAATATCTACACTGCTATGTCTATAAACATGGAAATACCTACACCGCTATCTGTATAAACATGGAAATATCCACAACGCCTTCTGCATATCCATGGAAATATCTACAACGCCATCTGTAAAAAGATGGAAAATCAACGCGGCAATCTGTGTACAGATGGAAATATCAACACCGCCATCTGTACAAACATGGAAATATCTACACCGCTATCTGTATAAACATAAAAATACCTACATTGCAGTCTGTATAATCATGGAAATATCTACACTGGTATCTGTATAAACATGGAAATAACTACACCACGATCTTTATAAACATGGAAATAATTACACCGCTCTCTGTATAAACCTGGAAATATCTACGCTGCTATCTCTATAAATATGGAAATGTCTACACCATTTCCATCTGTATAAACGTGGAAATAACTACACAGTCATGTGTAGGAACATGAAAATATCTACGCCACCGTTTGTATAAAGATGGAAATATCTACAACGTTATCTGTATAAACATGGAAATATCTACACAGTGATCTGTATAAACATGGAAATATGTACAGCACTCTCTGAATAAAGATGGAAATATCTACACCGCTATCTGTAAAAACATGGAAATATCTACACCACTATCTGTATAAATATGGAAATATTTACTCCGCTATCTCTAAAAACATGGAAAAATCAACACCGCTATCTCTATGAACATGGAAATATCTACACCGCCATCTCTATAAACATGGAAATATCTACACCACGATCAGTATAAACATGGAAATATCTACACCGCTATCTGTATAAACACGGAAATATCTCCACTGCTATCTCTATAAACATCGAAATATCTACACCGCCATCTGTATAAACATGGAAATACTTTCAAAGTTATCTGTATAAACATGGAAATATCTACACCCCCATCTGTAAAAACATGGAAATATCTGCGCCGCCATCTATATAAACATGGAAATAACTACACCGCTATTTGTATAAACATGGAAATATCTACACCGCCATCTACATATCCATGGAAATATCTGCGCCGCCATCTGTATAAACATGGAAATATCTACACGGTCATCTGTGTATAGATAGAAATATCAACACCGCCATCTGTACAAACATGGAAATATTTACACCGCTATCTGTATAAACATGGAAATATCTACACCGCGATCTGTAAAAGCATGGAAATATCTTCACAGCTATCTCTATAAACGTCGAAATATCTACACCGCCATCTGTATAAACATGGAAATACTTACAAAGTTATCTGTATAAACTTGGAAATATCTACACCGCTATCTGTATAAACATGAAAATATCTACACAGCCATGTTTATATACATGGAAATATCTACACCGCCATCTGCATGTCCATGGAAATATCTACCCCACCATCTGTGTAAACATGGAAATATCTACACCGCTATCTGTTTAAACATGGAAATATCTACACCGCCATCTGCATGTTCATGGAAATATCTACGCCGCCATCTGTATAAACATGGAAATATCTACACAGCCATCTGTGTATAGATGGAAATATCAACACCGCCATCTGTACAAACATGGAAATATCTACACCGCTATCTCTATAAACATGGAAATATCTGCACTGCCATCTGTAAAAACATGGAAATACCTATACAGTCCTCTGAATAAACATGGAAATATCTACAATGACATCTGTATACACATGGAAATATCTACACAGCCATCTGTATAAACATGTAAATATCTACACTGCTATCTCTATAAACATGGAAATATCTACACCGCCATCTCTATAAACATGAAAGTATCTACACTGCCATCTCCAAAAAGATGGAACTAACTCCTCCGCCATCTGTATAAACATGGAAACATCTACACCGCCATCTGTGTGAATAGGGAAATATCTACAATGCCATCTGTATAAAGGTATAAATATCTGCACCGCGAGCTGTATAAACAAGGAAATATCTACATCGCTATCTGTATAAATGTGGAAATACAAACACCGATATCTGTATAAACATGGAAATATCTACAACGCCATCTATATAAACATGGATATATCTACACCGATATGTCTATAAACATGGAAATACCTATACCGCTATCTCTATAAACATGGAAATATCTACACCGCTATCTGTATAAAAATGGAAATATCTACACCGCAATCTGTATAAACACAGAAATATCTACACCGCGATCTGTATAAACATGGAAATATCTACACCGCGATCTGTATAAACATGGAAATATCTTCACCGCGATCTGTATAAACATGGAAATATCTACACGGCTATCTGTATAAACATGGTAATATCTATCCCACCATCTATGTAAACATGGAAATGTCTACACCGTCATCTGTATAAACATGGAAATATCTAAAATACCATCTGTAGAAAGATGGAAATATCTACACCGCAATCTGTGTAAACATGGAAATATCTACAGCGATATTTGTAAAAACATGGAAATATCTACATCACTATCTGTATAAACGTGGAAATACCAACACCGCTATCGGTATAAACATGGAAATTTCTACACCGTTATCTGTATAAATATGGAAATATCTTCACCGCTATCTCTATGAACATAGAAATATCTACACCGCCTTCTGTATAAACATGGAAATACCTATACAGTCATCTGTCTAAACATGGAAATATCTACACCACCATCTGTATAAACATGGAAATATCTACAATGCCATCTGTATAAACATGGAAATACCTACACGGCAATCTGTGTATAGGTGGAAACATCAACACCGCCATCTGTACAACCCTGGAAATATCTAGACTGCTATCTCTATAAACATGGAAATATCTACACTGCGGTCTGTATAAACATGGAAATATCTACACCGGCGTCTGTATAAACATGGAAATATCAACACCAAGATCTGTATAAACATGGAAATATATACACCGCAATCTGTATAAACATGGAAATATCTGCACCGCTATCTCTATAAACATGGAAATATCTACAAAGACATCGTATAAACATGGAAATACCTACACAGTCATGTGTAGGAACATTTAAATATCTACACTGCCATCTGTGTTAACATAGAAATATCTACACAGCCCTCTGTATAAATATGGAAATATCTGCATAGGCATCTGTGTAAACCTGGAAATATATGCACCGCTATCTGTATAAACATGGAAATACCTACACCGCTGTCTCTATAAACATGGAAATATGTACACCGCTATGTGTATAAACATGGAAATATCTCCACTGCTCTCTGTATAAACATGGAAATATCTCCACCGTTATCTGTATAAACATGGAAATATCTACAGCGCCATCTCTATAAACATTGAAAAATCTACACTGCCATCTGTAAAAACATGGAAATATCTACACAGTCATCTGAATAAACCTGGAAGTATCTACACCACCATCTGTATAAACATGGAAATACCTACAATACCATCTGTATACACATGGAAATATCTACACGGCCATTTGTATAAACATGTAATTATCTACATTGCCATCTGTAGAAAGATGGAACTATGTACACCGCTATCTCTATCAATATGGAAATATCTACACTGCCATCTCTATAAACATGAAAATATCGACACTGCCATCTCCATAAAGATGGAAGTATCTACTCCGCCATGTGTATAAACACGGAAATATCTACCCCACCATCTGTGTAAACATGGAAATATCTACACCGCTATCTGTATAAACATGGAAATATCTACACCGCCATCTGCATGTCCATGGAAATATCTACGCCGCCATCTGTATAAACATGGAAATATCTACAATGCCATCTGTAGAAATATGGAAATATCTACACCGCAATCTGTGTAAACATGGAAATATCTACACCGATATCTGTAAAAACATGGAAATATCTACACCCCTATCTGTATAAACATGGAAATATCTACACCACAATCTCTATAAACATGGAAAAATCAACACCGCCATCTGTATAAACATGGAAATATCTCCACTGCTATCTCTATAAACATCGAGATATCTACACCGCCATCTGTATAAACATGGAAATACTTACAAAGTTATCTGTATAAACATGGAAATATCTACACCTCCATCTGTATAAACATGGAAATATCTACACAACCATGTGTATATACATGGAAATATCTACAACGCTATCTATATAAACATGGAAATAACTACGCCACTATCTTTATAAACATGGAAATATCTACACCACCATCTACATATCCATGGAAATATCTGTGCCGCCATCAGTATAAACATGGAAATATCGAAACGGTCATCTGTGTATAGATGGAAATATCAACACCACCATCTGTACAAACATGGAAATATCTGCACCGCTATCTGTATAAACATGGAAATATCTACACCGCGGTCTGTATAAACATGGAAATATCTACACCGCTATCTCTATTAACTTGGAAATATCTACACCGTGATCTCTATAAACATGGAAATATTTACACCGCTATCTGTATAAACATGGAAATTTCTGCACCGTTATCTGTATAAATATGGAAATACCTTCACCGCTATCTCTATAAAGATGGAAATGTCTACACCGCCATCTGTATAAACATGGAAATACCTATACAGTCATCTGTGTAAACATGGAAATATCTACACCACCATCTGTATAAACATGGAAATATCTACAATGCCATCTGTATACACATGGAAATACCTACACGGCAATCTGTGTATAGATGGAAACGTCAACACCGCCATGTGTTCAAACATGGATATATCTACAGCGCTATCTCTATAAACATGGAAATTTCTACACCGCTATCTGTATAAACGAGGAAATATCTACACCGCTATCTCTATAAACATGGTAATATCTACAGCGCTATCTCTATATTCATGGAAATATCTACGCTGCTATCTCTATAAACATTGAAATATCTACACCCACATCAGTAGGAACATGAAAATATCTACACGGCTATCTCTATAAACATGGAAATATTTACACCGATATCCGTATAAACAGGGAAATATCTACACCTCTATGTGTATAAACATGGAAGTATCTACACTGCTATCTGTAAAACAGGGAAATATCTACACCGCTATGTGTATAAACATGGAAATATCTACTATCCTATCTGTATAAACAAGGAAATATCTACAACGCTATCTCTATAAACATGGAAATATCTACATTGCTCTCTGTATAAACATGGAAATATCTACACCGCTATCTCTTCAAATATGGAAATATCTACACTGCTGTCTGTTTAAACATGGAAATATCTACACCCCTATCCGTAAAAACAAGGAAATACCTACACCGCTATCTCTATAAACATGGAAATATCTACACCAACATGTGTAGGAACATGGAAATATCTACACCGCAATCTGTATAAACATGGAAATATGTACACCACTATCTGTATAAACATGGAAATATCTACGGCCCCATCTGTATAAACATGGAAATAACTACACCGCTGTCCATATAAACATGGAAGTATCTACAACGCTACCTCTATAAACTTGGAAATATCTGCACCGTTATCTGTATAAACAATGGAATACCTACACCGCCATCCCTATAAACATAGAAATATCTACACCGCCATCTGTATAAACATGGAAATATCTACACTTCTATCTGTATATACATTGAAATATCTACACCGCTATCCATAGAAACATGGAAATATCTACAACGCTCTCTGCATAAACATGGAAATACCTACACCGCTATCTGTATAAACATGGAAATATCTACACCGCTAACTCTGTAAATATGGAAATATCAACACCGCTATCTCTATAAACATGGAAATATCTACACCGCTATCTTTATGAACATGGAAATATCCACACCGTCGTCTGTATAAACATGGAAATATTAACACCACCATCTCTATAAACATGGAAATGTCTACACTACCATCTGCATACACATGGAAATATCTACACAGCCATCTGTATAAGCATGGAAATAGCTACACCGCTATCTGTATAAACATTGAAATACCTACACCGCTGTCTCTATAAACATGGAAATGTCTACACCGCAATCACTATAAACATGGAAATATCTAAACCGCCATCTGTATAAACATGGAAATATCTACCCCACTATCAGAATAAACTTGGAAATATCTTCACTGCCATCTGTATAAAGATGGAAGTATCTACACCAAGAGCTGTATAAACATGGAAATATCTACACTGCTATCTGTATAAACATGGAAACAGCAACACCGCTATCTGTATAAACATGGAAATACCTACACTGCTATCTGTATAAACATGGAAATATCTACACCGCTACCTGTATAAAGATGGAAACACCTACACCGCTATCTCTATAAACATGGAAATAATTACACAGGTATCTGTGTAAACATGGAAATATATACACCACTATCTGTATAAACATGGAAATATCTACACCGCTCTCTTAATGAACATGGAAACTTCTACACCACTATCTGTGTAAACATGGAAATATCTACACCGTTATCTCTCTAAACATGGAAATATCTACACCAATAGCTGTAGAAACGTTGGAATATCTACACCGATACTTGTATATACATGTAAATACCTGCACTGCTATCCGTATAAACATGGAAATATCTACACCGCTATCTCTATAACCATGAAAATATCTACACCGCAGTCTCTATAAACATGGAAATATCTACTCCACTATCTCTGTAAACGTGGAAATATCTACACCGCTGTCTCTATAAATTTGGAATTATCTACACCGCTAACTCTATAAACGTGCAAATGTCTACAACACTGTCTCTATAAATATGGAAATAACGACACCGTTATCCCTAAAGACGTGGAAATATCTCCACAGCTGTCAGTAAAAAAGTGGAAATATCTACACCGATTTCAGTATAAATGTGGAAGTATCTACAACGCTATCTGTATAAACATGGAAATATCTACACCGCTATCTCTATAAACGTGGAAATTTCTACACCGTTATCTGTAAAAATGTGGAAGTATCTACACTAGTATCTGTATAAACGTGGAAACACCTACACCGCTATCTCTGTAGAAGTGGAAATATCTACACCTCTTTCTGTATAAACGTGGAAATATCTAAACCACTATCTCTATAAACGTGGAAACATCTACACCGCTGTCTCCATAAACATGGAAATATCTACACCGCTATGCCTATAAGCGTGGAAATATCTACATCGCTGTCTCTATTAACATGGAAATATCAACACTGCTATCTGTATAAACGTGAAAATATCTACACTGCTAGCTGGATATACATGGAAATATCTACACCGCTATCAGTATAAACATGGAAATATCTACACCACTGCTTCTATAAACATGGAAATATCTACACCGCTATCAGTATGAACATGGGAATATCTACACCGCTACCTCCATAAATATGGAAATATCTACACCGCTATCTGTATAAATATGTAAATATCTACACTGCTATCTCCATAGACATCGAAATATCTACACCGCTATCTTTATAAACACGGGAATATCTACACCGCTATCTGTATAAACATGGAAATATCTACACCGCTATCTCTATAAACATGGAATTATCTACACCACTATTTGTATAAACATGGAAAGATATACACCGCTATCTCCATAAACATGGAAATATCTACACTGCTGTCTCTATAAACATGGAAATTTCTACAGTGCCATCTGCAGAAACATGGAAATATCTACACCACTATCTGTATAAACATGGAAATATCTACACCGCCATCTCTGTAAACATGGAAATATCTACACCGTTATCTCTATGAACATGGAAATAACTACACCGCTGTCTCTATAAACATGAAAATATCTACAACGATATGTATGTATACGTGGAAATATCTACACCACTTTCTGAGTAAACGTGGAAATATCTAAAACGCTATCTCTATAAACGTGGAATTGCCTACACCGCAGTCTCTATAAACCTGAAAATATCTACACGGCTATGTGACTAAACATGGAAATACCTACATCGCTATCTCTATAAACATGTAATACCTTCACCGCTCTCTGTATAAACATGGAAATATCAACACCACTATCTCTATAAGCATGGAAATATCTACAACGCTACCTGTACAAACATGGAAATAACTACACCACCTTTTGTACAAACTTGGAAATATCTACACCGCTATCTGTATAAACATGGAAATATCTACAACGCTAACTATATAAACATGGAAATATCTACACCGTTATCTGTATAAACCTGGAAATAACTGCACCGCTATCTATATAAACACGGAAATATCTACACCTCTATCTTTCTAATCATGGAAATATCTACAATGCTATCTGTAAAACACGGAAATATCTACACCCCTATCTCTAAAAACCTGGAAATGTCTACACTGCTATCTGTATATACATGGAAATAACTACACCGCTATCTGTATAAACATGGAAATATCTCCACTGCTATCTCTATAAACATCGAAATATCTACACCGCCATCTGTATAAACATGAAAATACTTACAAAGTTATCTGTATAAACATGGAAATATCTACACCGGTATCTGTATAAACATGGAAATATCTACACCACAATCTGTATAAACATGGAAATAATTACACCGCTATCTGTATAAACCTGGAAATATCTACACTGCTGTCTCTATAAATATGGAAATATCTACACCGCCATCTGTATAAACTTGGGAATAATTACACAGTCATGTGTAGGAACATGGAAATATCTACAACACCTTTTGTATAAAGATGGAAATATCTACAACGTTACCTGTATAAACATGGAAATATCTACACAGTGATCTGTATAAACATGGAAATATGTACAGCACTCTCTGAATAAAGATGGAAATATCTACACCGCTATCTGTAAAAACATGGAAATATCTAAACCACTATCTGTAAAAATATGGAAATATTTACACCGCTATCTCAATAAACATGGAAATATCTATACCGCTATCTCTATAAACATGGAAATATCTACACCGCCATCTGTATTAACATGGAAATATCTACAGAGTCATCTGTATAAACCTGGAAATATCTACACTGTCATCTATGTAAACATGGAAATATCTACAGAGAACTCTGTATAAACATGGAAATGTCGGCACAGCCATCAGTAAAAGCATGGAAATATCTACACCGCTATCTGTATAAACATGGAAATATCGACACCGCTATGTGTATTAACGTGGAAATATCTACAACGCCATCTGTATAAACATGGAAATACCTATGCAGTCATTTGTGTAAACATGGAAATATCTATACCACCCTCTGTATAAACATGGAAATATCTACAATGCCATCTGTATACACATGGAAATACCTACACGGAAATCTGTGTATAGATGGAAACATCAACACTGCCATCTGTACAAACTTGAAAATGTCTACACTGCTATCTCTATAAACATGGAAATATATACACGGCGGTCTGCATAAACATGGAAATATCTACACCGGTATCTGTATAAACATGTAAATATCTACACCACGATCTGTATAAACATGGAAATATATACAATGCTATCTCTATAAACATGCAAATATCTGCACCGCTATCTCTATAGACATGGAAATATCTACAAAGCCATCTGCATAAACATGGAAATACCTACACAGACATGTGTAGGAACATGGAAATATCTACGCTGCCAACTGTATACACATAGAAATATCTACACAGCCCTCTGTATAAATATGGAGATATCTGCATAGGCATCTGTATAAACATGGAAATATCAACACCGCAATCTTTATAAACATGGAAATATCTACACCGCTATCTGTATAAATATGAAATATCTAAACCACTATCTCTATATAAGTGGAAATATCTACAATGCTATCTGTATAAACATGGAAATATCTTCAATTCTATCAGTGTAAACATGGAAATATCTACACCACCATCTGTATAAACATGGAAATATCTCCACTGCTATCTCTATAAACATCGAGATATCTACACCGCCATCTGTATAAACATGGAAATACTTACAAAGTTATATGTATAAACATGGAAATATCTACACCTCCATCTGTATAAACATGGAATTATCTACACAACCATGTGTATATACATGGAAATATCTACAACGCTATCTATATAAACATGGAAATAACTACACCACTATCTTTATAAACATGGAAATATCTACACCACCATCTACATATCCATGGAAATATCTGTGCCGCCATCAGTATAAACATGGAAATATCGAAACGGTCATCTGTGTATAGATGGAAATATCAACACCACCATCTGTACAAACATGGAAATATCTGCAAAGCTATCTGTATAAACATGGAAATATCTACAATGCTATCTCTATAAACATGGAAATATCTACACCACTATCTATATAAACATGGAAATATCTACACGGCTATGTGTATAACCATGGGAAAATCTACAACGCTATATGAATAAACAGGTAAATGTCTACACCGCTATCTGTAAAAACATGGAAATATCTAAATCGCTACCTGTGTAAACATGGAAATATCTACACCGCTAACCCTATAAACTTGGAAATATCTACACCGCAATCTATACAAACATGGAAATATCTACACAACTATCTGTATAAACAAGGAAGTATCTACACCGCTATCTCTATAAACATGGAAATATCTACAGCGCTATCTCTATAAACATGGAAATTTCTACACCGCTATCTGTATAAACGAGGAAATATCTACACCGCTATCTCTGTAAACATGGTAATATCTACAGCGCTATCTCTATATTCATGGAAATATCTACGCTGCTATCTCTATAAACATTGAAATATCTACACCCACATCTGTAGGAAAATGAAAATATCTACACGGCTATCTCTATAAACATGGAAATATCTACACCGATATCCGTATAAACAGGGAAATATCTACACCTCTATGTGTATAAACATGGAAGTATCTACACTGCTATCTGTAAAACAGGGAAATATCTACACCGCTATGTGTATAAACAGGGAAATATCTACTATCCTATCTGTATAAACAAGGAAATATCTACAACGCTATCTCTATAAACATGGAAATATCTACACTGTTCTCTGTATAAACATGGAAATATCTACACCGCTATCTCTTCAAATATGGAAATATCTACACCGCTATCTGTAGAAATATGGAAATATCTACACCGCTATCTGTATAAACTTGGAAAAGTCTACACAGCTATCTGTATAAACATGGAAATATCTACAAGGCTGTGTCTATAATCATAGAAATATCTACACAACATCTGTATAAACATGGAAATATCTACCCTTCCGCATGTATATATTTGGAAATATCTACAAAGCCATCTGTATAAACATGGAAATATCTACACCGCTATCTGTATAAACATGGAAATACCTACACCGCAATCTGTATAAACATGGAAATATCTACACCGCTATCTGTATAAACATGGAAATATGTACAGCGCTATCTTTATTAACTTGGAAATATCTACACCGCCATCTGTATAAACATAGACATATCTCCACCGCTATCTCTATATACATAGAAATATCTCCACCGCTACCTGTATAAACATGGAAATATCTACACCGTTATCTGTATAAACATGGACATATCTACACCGCTATCTCTATAAACATGGAAATAACTACACCACAATCTGTATAAACACGGAAATATCTACATCGCTATCTGTATAAACTTGGAAATATTTACACCGCCATCTGTATAAAAATGGAAATATCTCCACCGTTATCTGTATAAACATGGATATATCTACCCCAATATCTGTATAAACATGGAAATATCTACACCGCTACCTGCATAAAAATGCTAGTACCTACACCGCTAACTGTATAAACACTGAAATATCTACACCGCTATCGGTATAAACATGGAAATATCTACATCGCTATATGTATAAACTTGGATATATCTCCACTGCTATCTCTATAAACATGGATATATCTACACCGCTATCTTTATAAACATGGAAATATCTAAACAGCTATCTGTATAAACATGGAAATATCTACAACGCTATCTGTGTAAACATGGCAATGTCTACACAGCTATCTGTGTAAACATGGAAAAATGTACACCACTATATGTGTAAATATGGAAATATCTACAACGTGATGTGTGCAAATATGGAAATGTCTTCAGTGCTATCTCTGTAAACATGGAAATATATACACCGCTATCTCTATAAACATGGAAATATCTACACCGCTATCTCTATAAACCTGGAAATATTTTCACCACGATCTGTATAAACATGGAAATATCTACACCGCTATCTGTATTAATATGGGAAAATCTACACCGCTATCAGTATAAACATGGAAATATCTACACCGCTATATGTATAAACATGGAAATATCTACATCACTATCTGTTTAAAACATGGAAATATTTTCGCAGTCATCTATATAAACATGGAAATATCTACATCTCTATCTGTATAAACATGGAAATATCTTCACCACTATCTGTATAAACATGGGAATATCTACACTGCCGTCTGTATAAACATGGAATTAGCCACACCGCTATCTGTATAAACATGGAAATATCAACACCGCCATCTGAATAAACATGGAAATACCTACACCGCTATTTGTATAAATATGGAAATATCTACACCGCTATCTCTATAAACATGTAAGTATCTACACCGATATCTGTATATACATGGAAATATCTAGACCGCAATCTCTATAAACATGGAAATACCTACACCGCCATCTGTATAAACATGGAAATAGCTACACAGTCATCTCTATAAACATGGAAATATCTACACCACCATCTCTATAAATATGGAAATATCTACACTGCCATCTGTATAAACATGGAAATATCTACCCAGCCATCTGTGTAAACATGGAAATATATACTGCGCTATCTCTGTACACATGGAAATACCTACACCGGCATCTCTATAAACATGAAAATGTCTACACCGCCATCTCAATAAACATGGAACTATCTACAGCACCATCTGTGCAAAAATGGAAATATCTACACCGCTATCTGTATAAACATGGAAATGTCTACACCGCTATCTGTATAAACATGGAAATGTCTACACCACTATCTGTATAAACATGGAAATATATACACCGCTATCTGTATAAACATGGTAATATCTACACCGCTATCTGTATAAACATGGAAATACCTACACCCCTATCTGTATAAACATGGAAATATGTACACCGCCATCTGTATAAACATGGAATTACCAAAAGCGTCATCTGTAGACACATGCAAATATCTACACCGCCATCTGTATAAACATGGAAATATCTACACCAACATCTTTAAAAACATGGAAATACCTACACAGCCATTTGTATAAACATGGAAATATCTACACCTCCGTTAGTATAAACATGAAAATATCTACACTGCCACCTGTACACACATGGAAATATCTACACCGCTGTCTGTATAAACATGGAAATATCTACACCGCTATCTGTATAAACATGGAAATATCTACACCCCTATCTGTATAAACATGGAAATATGTACACCGCCATCTGTATAAACATGGAATTACCAAAACCGTCATCTGTAGAAACATGCAAATATCTACACTGCCATCTGTATAAACATGGATATATCTACACCACTATCTCTATCATCATGGAAATAACTACACTGCCATCTCTATAAACATGGAAATATCTCCACCGCTATCTCTATAAACATAGAAATACTTACACCGCCATCTCTATACACATGGAAATATCTACACCGCCATCTGCATAAACATGGAAATATCTACACCGCAATCTCTATAGACATGGAAATATCTACACCGCCATCTGTATAAACATAGAAATATCTTCACTGCCATCTGTAGAAAGTTGGAAATGTCTACACCGTGATCTCTATAAACATGGGAATATCTACACCGCTACCTGTATAAACATGGAAATATCTCCACCGCTATCTGTATAAACATGGAAATATCTACAACACGATCTGTATAAACATGTAAATATCTACACCGATATCTGTATAAACATGGAAATATCAACACCGCTATCTGTAAAAACATGGAAATAGCTACACCGCTATCTGTGTAAATATGGAAATATCTTCACCGTTATCTCTATAAGCATGGAAATATCTACACCGTTATCTGTATAAACATGGTAATATCTACACGGCTATCTCTATAAACATGGAAATATCTTCACCGCCATCTGCATGAACATGGAAATATCTACACCGCTATCTGTATAAACATGGAAATATCTACAGTGCCATCTGTATAAACATGGAAATATCTACACCGCTATCTGTATAAACATGGAGATGTCTACACCACGATCTGTATAAACATGGAAATATCTACACCGCTATCTGTATAAACATGGAAATAAATACACTGCTATCTGCATAAATATGGAAATACCTACACCGCAATCTCTAAAAACATGGAAATATCTACAGCGACATCTGAATAAACATGGATATAACTTCACAGCCATCTGTACAAACATGGAAATATCTACACCACTATCTGTATAAACATGGAAATAGCTACACCTCCATCTATATAAACATGGAAATAACTTCGCTACCATCTGTATAAACATGGAAATATCTACACTGCCATTTGTATAAACATGGAAATATCTACACAGCTATCTACATGAACTTGGAAATAACTACACCACAATCTGTATAAACATGGAAATAACTACAACGATATCTGTATAAACATGGAAATACTTAAACCGTTATCTGTATACTTCTGGAAATATCTACACCGCTGTCTCTATATACATGGAATTGTCTACATCGCCATCTGTATAAACATGGAAATATCTACACCGCTATCTGTATAAACATGGAAATATCTATACCGCTATCTGTATAAACATGGAAATACCTACACCGCTATCTGTATAAATATGGAAATATCTACACCGCTATGTCTATAAACTTGGAAAAGTCTACACAGCTATCTATATAAACATGGAAATATCTACAAGGCTATGTCCATAATCATGGAAATATCTACACCGCTTGCTGTATAAACATGGAAATACCTACACCGCTTTGTGTATAAATACGGAAATATCTACACCGCTATCTCTATAAACATGGACATGATTACACCGCTAGCTGTATAAACATGAAAATATCTACATGGCTATCTCTATAAACATGGAAATATCTACACCGCCATCTGAATAAACATGGAAATACCTACACAGTCATCTTCATAAACATGGAAATATCTTCACCATTATCTGTATAAACTTGTAAATATCTACACTGCCATCTGTATAAACGTGGAAATATCTACACAGCCATCTCTATAAACATGGAAATATCTACACCGTTATCTGTATAAACATGGAAATGTCTACACCGCTATCTGTAAAAACATGGAAATATCTACACGGACATCTGTATAAACATGGAAATATCTACACATCCATCTGTTTAAACATGGAAATACCTACACTGCCATCTGTATACCCCTGGAAATACCTACACAGCCATCTGTATAAACATGGAAATATCTACACGGCCATCTGTATACCCATGTATATATCTACACAGCCATCTCTATAAACATGGAAATATCTACCCTGCTATCTGTATAAACATGGAAATATCTACACGACTATCTCTACAAATATGGAAATGCCTACACCGCCATCTCTATAAACATGGAAATATCTACACTGCCATCTGTGGAAAGATGGAAATATCTACACCACGATCTGTATAAACATGGAAATATCTTCACTGCTATCAGTATAAACATGGAAATATCTACAACACTATCTGTGTAAATACGGAAATATCTACACAGCTATCTGTGTAAACGTGGAAATATGTACACCGCTATCTATGTAAAGATGGAAATATCTACACCGCAATTTGTGGAAATATGGAAATATCTACAACGCTATATCTCTAAACATGGAAATATCTACACCGCTATCTGTATAAACATGGAAATATCTACACCGCTATCTGTATAAACATGGAAATATCCACACCACGACTTGTATAAACATGGAAATGTCTACACCGCTATCTGTATAAACATGGAAATATCTACACCGCTATCTGTGTAAACATGGAAATATCAACACCGCTATCTCTATAAATATGGAAATATCTACACCGCTATCTCTATAATCATGGGAATGCCTACACCGCTATCTGTATAAACATGGAAATATCTACATGGCTATCTCTATAAACATGGAAATATCTACACCACCATCTACATAAACATTGAAATACCTACACAGTTATCTGTATAAACATGGAAATATCTACACCGCTATCTGTAAAAACATGGAAATATCCCCACCGCTCTCTGTAAATAATTTGAAATATTTCCACCGCTATCTGTATAAACATGGAAATATCTACACCGCTATCTGTATAAACATGGAAATATCTCCACCGCTATTTGTATAAACATGGAAATATCTACACCGCTATCTGTATAAACATGGAAATCTCTACATTGCTGTCTGTATAAACATGGAAATATCTCCAGCGATATCTCTATAAACATGGAAATATCTACACCGCTATTTTTTTAAACATGGAAATATCAACACCGCTACCTGTATAAATATATAAATGTCTACAACACTTTGTGTGTAAACATGGGAATAACTTCACAGCTATCTGTGTAAACATGGAAATATCTACACCGCTATCTGTGTAAACATGGAAATGTCTACACCGCTATCTGTATAAACATGGAAATATCTACATGGCTATCTCTATAAACATGGAAATATCTACACCACCATCTGTATAAACATGGAAATACCTTCAAAGTCATCTGCATAAACTTGGAAATATCTACACAACTATCTGTATAAACATGGAAATACCTACACTGCCATCTGTATAAACATGGAAATATCTACACAGCCATGTCTATAAACATGGAAATATCTACACATCCATCTGTATAAACATGGAAATACCTACACTGCCAACTGTACACACATGGAAATATCTACACAGCCATCTGTATAAACATGGAAATATCTACACCGCTATCTCTATAAACATGGAAATACATTCACCGCAATCTATATAAACATTGAAATATCTACATCGCTATCTGTATAAACTTGGAAATATCTACACTGCCATCTGTATAAATATGGAAATATCTCCACCGTTATCTGTATAAACATGGAAATATCTACACCGCGATCTGTATAATCATGGAAATATCTACAACGCTATCTGTATAATCATGGAAATATCTACACCGCTATCTCTATAAACATGGAAATATCTACACCGCTATCTGTATAAACATGGAAATATCTACACCGCTATTTGTATAAACTTGGAAATAGATACACTGCTATCTGCATAAATATGGAAATATCTACACCGCTGTCTCTGAAAACATGGAAATATCTACAGCGACATCTGAATAAACATGGATATACCTTCACAGCCATCTGTACAAACATGTAAATATCTACACCGCTATCTGTATAAACATGGAAATATCTACACCTCCATTTATATAAACATGGAAATAACTTCACTACCATCTGTATAAACATGGAAATGTCTACACTGACATTTGTATAAACATGGAAATATGTACACAGCTATCTACATAAACTTGGAAATAACTACACCGCAATCTGTATAAACATGCAAATGACTACAACGCTATCTGTGTAAACATGGAAATACCTAAACAGTTATCGGTATACATATGGAAATATCTACACCGCTATCTCTATATACATGGAATTGTCTACACCGCCGTCTGTATAAACATGGAAATATCTACACCGCTATCTGTATAAACATGGAAATATCTAAACCGCTCTCTGTATAAACATGGAAATAGCTACACCGCTATCTGTATAAATATGGAAATATCTACACCACTATCTGTATAAACTTGGAAAAGCCTACACAGCTATCTGTATAAACATGGAAATATCTACAAGGCTATGTCTATAATCATGGAAATATCTACACCCCATCTGTATAAACATGGAAATATCTACCCTTCCACATGTATATATTTGGAAGTATCTACACAGCCATCTGTATAAACATGGTAATATCTACACGGCTATCTCTATAAACATGGAAATATCTAAACCGCCATCTGAATAAACATCGAAATAACTACAGAGTCATCTCCATAGACATGGAAATATCTACATGTCTATCTGTATAAACATGGAAAAACCCACACCGCTATCTCTATAAACTTGGAAATATCTACACCAACATCTGTAAAAACATGGAAATACCTACACAGCCATTTGTATAAACATGCAAATATCTACACCTCCCTCAGTATAAACATGGAAATATCTACACTGCCACCTGTACACACATGGAAATATCTACACCGCTGTCTGTATAAACATGGAAATAACTATATCGCTATCGTATAATCATGGAAAAATCTCCACCAGTATCTGTATAAACCTGGAGATATCTACACCGCTATCTGTATAAACATGGAAATATCTACACCGTTCTCTGTATAAACTTGGAAATATCTAGACCGTTATCTGTATAAACATGGAAATATCTACATCGCTATCTCTACAAACATGGAAATATCTCCACCGCTATCTCTATAAACATGGAAACATCTACAACACTATCTGTGTAAACATCAAAATATCTACACAGATATCTGTGCAAACATGGAAATATGTACGCCACTTTCTGTGTGAAGATGGAAATATCTACACCGCAATCTGTGCAAATATGGAAATACCTACTCCGCTATCTCTGTAAACATGGAAATATCTACACCGCTATTTTTATAAACATGGAAATATATACACCGCCATCTCAATAAACATGGAAATATCTACAACACCATCTCTATAAACATGGAAATATCTACACCGTATCTTTATAAACATGGAAATAGCCACACCGCTATCACTATAGACATGGGAATATCTACACAACCATCTTCAAAAACATGGAAACATCTGCATGATCATCTGTAAAAACATGGAAATATCTTCACCTCCATCGGTGTAAAAATGGAAATATCTACACAGCCATCTGTATTCACATGGAAATACCTACACATCCATCAGTATAAACATGGAAATATCTACACCTCTATCTCTATAAACATGGAAATAGTTACACCGCCATCTCTATAAACATGGAAATATCTACACCGATATCTCTATAAATATGGAAATACCTACACCGCTATCTGTATAAACATGGAAATCTCTACACCGCTCTCTGTATAAACATGGAAATATCTACACCGCTATCTGTGTAAACATGGAAATATCAACACCGCTATCTGTATAAATATGCAAATATCTACACAGCTATCTCTATAATCATGGGAATGCCTACACCGCTATCTGTATAAACATGGAAATATCTACATGGCTATCTCAATAATAATGGAAATATCTACACCACCATCTGCATAAAAATTGAAATAGCTACACAGTTATCTTTATAAACATGGAAATATCTACCCTGACATCTGTATAAACATTGAAATATCTACACCGCTATCTCTATAAACATGGAAATATCTACACAGCTAACTCTATAAACATGGAAATATATACACTGCCTTCTGTATAAACGTGGAAATATCTCCACTGCTATCTGTAAAAACATGGAAATATCTCCACCGCTCTCTGTATAAACTTGGAAATATCTCCCCCGCTATCTGTATAAACATGGAAATATCTACACCGCTATCTGTATAAACATGGAAATATCTCCACCGCCAACTGTATAAACATGGAAATATCTACACCGCTATCTCTATAAACATGGAAAACTCTACATTGCTATCTGTATAAACATGGAAATATCTCCAGCGATATCTCTATAAACATGGAAATATCTACACCGCTATTTTTTTAAACATGGAAATATCAACACCGCTACCTGTATAAACATGTAAATGTCTACAACACTTTCTGTGTAAACATTGGAATAACTTCACAGCTATCTGTGTAAACATGGAAATATGTACACCGCTATCTGTGTAAAGATGGAAATGTCTACACCGCAATCTGTGCAAATATGGAGATATCTACACCGCAATCTCTGTAAACATGGAAATATCTCCACCGCTATCTGTATAAACATGGAAATATCTACACCGCTATCTGTATAAACATGGAAATGTCTACACAACGATCTGTATAAAGATGGAAATGAGTACACCACTGACTGTATAAACATGGAAATATATACACAGCTATATGTATAAACATGGAAATATCTAAACCGATTTCTGTATAAATTTGGAAATATCTACAACGCTATATGTATAAACATGGAAATGTCTACACCACTATCTGTATAAACATGGAAATATCTACACCGCCATCTGTAAAAACATGGAAATATATACACAGTCATCTGTATACACCTGGAAATATCTACACCTCCATGTGCATAAACATGGAAACATCTCCACTGCCATCTGTATACACATGGAAATATCTACACAGCCATCTGTATAAACATGGAAATATCTACACCGCTATCTCTATAAACCTGGAAATATCTACACCACAGTCTGTATAAACATGGAAATACCTACACAGTCCTCTGCATAAACTTGGAAATATCTACACAACTATCTGTATAAACATGGAAATACCTACACTGCCATCTGTATAAACATGGAAATATCTACACAGCCATCTCTATAAACATGGAAATATCTACACATCCATCTGTATAAACATGGAAATACCTACACTGCCAACTGTACACACATGGAAATATCTACACAGCCATCTGTATAAACATGGAATTATGTAAACAGCTATCTCTATAAACATGGAAATACATACACCGCAATCTATATAAACATGGAAATATCTACAACGCTATCTGTAAAAACATGGAAATATCTACACCGCTATCTGTATAAACATGGAAATATCTACACCGCTATCTGTATAAACATGGAAATATCTACACCGCTATCTGTATAAACATGGAAATATCTACACCCCAATCTGTATAAACATGGAAATATGTACACCGCCATCGGTATAAACATGGAATTACCAACACTGTCATCTGTAGAAACATGAAGATATCTACACCGCCATCTGTATAAATATGGAAATATCTAAACCACTATCTCTATCAACATGGAAATACCTACACAGCCATCTCTATAAACATGGAAATATCTCCACCGCTATCTCTATAAACATAGAAATACTTACATCGCCATCTCTATACACATGGAAATATCTACACCGCCATCTGCATAAACATGGAAATATCTACACCACAATCTCTATAGACATAGTAATATCTACACCGCCATCTGTATAAACATAGAAATACCTTCAGTGCCATCTGTAGAAAGATGGAAATGTCTACACCGTGATCTCTATAAACATGGGAATATCTACACCGCTACCTGTATAAACATGGAAATATCTCCACCGCTATCTGTATAAACATGGAAATATCTACAACACGATCTGTATAAACATGTTAATATCTACACTGATATCTGTATAAACATGGAAATATCAACACCGCTATCTGTAAAAACATGGAAATAGCTACACCGCTATCTGTATAAATATGGAAATATCTTCACCGTTATCTCTATAAGCATGGAAATATCTTCACCGTTATCTGTATAAACATGGTAATATCTACACGGCTATCTCTATAAACATGGAAATATCTAAGCCGCCATCTGAATAAACATCGAAATAACTACACAGTCAACTGCATAAACATGGAAATATCTACACCACCATCTGTATAAACTTGATAATATCTACACGGCCATCTGTATAAACATGGAAATAACTACAGAGCCATCTCCATAAACATGGAAATATCTACATGGCTATCTGTATAAACATGGAAAAACCCACACCGCTATCTGTATAAACTTGGAAATATCTACACCAACATCTGTAAAAACATGGAAATACCTACACAGCCATTTGTATAAACATGGAAATATCTACAACTCCGTCAGTATAAACATGGAAATATCTACACTGCCACCTGTACACACATGGAAATATCTACACTGCTGTCTGTATAAACATGGAAATATCTACATCACTATTGTATAAACATGGAAATATCTCCACCAGTATCTGTATAAACCTGGAGATATCTACACCGCTATCTGTATAAACATGGAAATATCTACACCGATCTCTGTATAAACATGGAAATACCTACACCGCTCTCTGTATAAACATGGAAATATCTTCACCGCTATCTGTATAAACTTGGAAATATCTACACCGCTATCCGTATAAACATGGAAATATCTACATCGTTATCTGTACAAACATGGAAATATCTACACGGCCATCTCTATGAACATAGAAATATCTACACAGTCGTCTCTATGAACATGGAAATATCTACACCGCCATCTGTTTAAACATGGAAATATCTACACCGCCATCTGAATAAACATGGAAATATCAACACCGTTCTCTGTGTAAACATGGAAGTATCAACATCGCCATCCGTATGAACATGGAAATATCTACACCGCCATCTGTATAAACATGGAAATATCTACACCGCTATCATTATAAACTCGTAAATATCTCCACCACGGTCTGTATAAACATGCAAAGATGTACACCGCTATCTGTATAAACATGGAAATAGCTACACTGCTATCAGTATAAACATGGAAATATCTACACCGACAACTGTATAAATATGGAAATATCTACACCGCTATCTCTATAAAGATGGAAATATCTACACTACTATTTACATAAACATGGAAATTTCTATACCACTATCAGTGTAAACATGGAAATATCTACACCACTATCCGAGTAAACATGGAAATACCTTCAGCCCTATCTGTGGAATGATGGAAATATCTACACTGCTATCATTGTAAAGATGGAAATATCTACACCGTCATCTGTGTAAACATGGAAATATCTACTCTACTATCTATATAAACATGGAAGTGTCTACACCGCAATCTGTGTAAACATGGAAACATCCACACCGCTATCTGTGCAAACATGGAAATATCTACACCGCCATCTGTATAAACTTGGAAATATTCACACCGCCATCTGAATAAACATGGAAACATCTACACCACCATCTGTATAAACATAGAAATATCTACACAGCCATCTGTATAAACATGGAAATATCTACAACGCCTTCTGTATAAACATGGAAAGAGCATCACCGCGATCTTTATAAAAATGGAAGTATCAATACTGCCATCTGTATAAACATGGAAATATCTACACCGCCATTTGCATAAACATGGCAATATCTACACCGCTATCCGTATAAACATGGAATTATCTACACCACGATCTGTATAAACATGGAAAGATCTCCATCAAGATCTTTATAAACATGGAAAGATCTACACCGCTATCTCTATAAACATCTAAATGCCTACACTTCTATCTGTATAAACATGGAAATACCTACACCGTCATCTGTATAAATATGGAAATCTCTACACCGCAATCTCTATAAACATGGAAATATCTACTCCAACATTTGCAACAACATCGAAATAACTACACTGCAATCTGTGTAAACATAGAAATATCTACGCTATCCATGTAAACATGGAAATATCTACACCGCTATCTGTGGAAAGATGGAAATATCTACACCGCTAACATTGTAAAGATGGAAATATCTACACCGCTATCTGTGTAAACATGGAAATAACTACTCCGCTATCTATATAAACATGGAAATAACTACACCGCTGTCTGTGTAAATATGGAAATATCTACACCGCTATCTGTGCAAACATGGAAATACCTACACCGCCATCTGTATTAACATGGAAATATCTACACCGCCATCCGTATAAACATGGAAACATCTACACCACCATCTGTATAAACATAAATATATCTACACAGCCATCTGTATAAACATGGAAATATCTACACCGCCATGTGTATAAACATGGCAATATCTACACCGCTATCTGTATAACCATGGAAATATCTACAACGCCATGTGTACAAACATGGAAATATCTACACCACAATCTGTATAAACATGGAAATATCTACACAGCTATCTGTATAAACATGGAAATACCTACACCGCTATCAGAATAATCATGGAAATATCTACACCGCCATCAGCATAAATATGGAAGTATCTACACTGCTATCTCTATAAACATGGAAATATCTAAACCGCCATCTGCAGAAACATGGAAATATCTACACCGCTATCTCTATAATCATGGAAATATCTACAACACCATCTGCATAAACATGGAAATATCTACACCGCCGTCTGTAAAAACATGGAAATATCTACACAGTCATCTGTATAAATAGGGAAATATCTACACCACCATCTGTATAAACATGGAAATATCTACAATGCCATCGGTATACACATGGAAATTTCTACACCGCCATCTGCATAAACATGGAAATATCTACAACGCCATCTGCAAAAACATGGAAATATCTACACTGCCATTTGTAAAAACGTGGAAATATCAACACAGTCATCTGTATAGACATGGAAATATCTACACCACCATCTGTATAAACATGGAAATATCTACAATGCCATCTGTATACACATGGAAATATCTTCACAGTCATCTGTATAAACATGGAAATACCTACACCGCTATCTCTATAAACATGGAAATATCTACAACGCCATCTCTATGATCATGAAAATATCTACACTGCCATCTCCATAAACATGGAACTATCTACAACGCCATCTGTATAAACATAGAAATATCTACACCGTCATATGTATAAACCTGGAAATACCTACACCGCCATCTGTATAAAAATGGAAATATCTACATGGCGAGCTGTATAAACATGGAAATACCTACACCACCATCTGTATAAAAATGGAAATATCTACATGGCGAGCTGTATAAACATGGAAATATCTACACCGCTATCTGTATTAACATGGAAATAACAACACTGCTTTCTGTATAAACACGGAAATATCTACAACGCTATCTGAGTAAAAATGGAAATATCTACACTGTTATCTGTGTAAACATGGAAATATCTACACCGCTATCTGTGTAAAGATGGAAATATCTACACCGCTATCATTGTAAAGATGGAAACACCTACACCGCTATCTGTGTAAACATGGAAATATCTATACCGCTATGTGTATAAATATGGAAATATCTCCACTGCTATCTGTATAAACATGGAAATATCTACATCGCTATCTATATAAACCTGGAAATACCTACAATGCAATCTGTATAAACATGGAAATATATACAACGCTGTCTCTGTAAACATTGAAATATCTTCACCGCTATCAGCGTAAACAAGGAAATATATACACCGCTATCTGTGTAAAGATGGAAATGTCTAAACCACTATCTCTATAAACATGGAAATATCCCCACCGCTATCTGTATAAACGTGGAAATATCTCAACCACTATCACTATAAACATGGAAATATCTGCAACGCCATCGGTATAAACATGGAAATATCTACATCGCCATCTGCATAAATATGGAAATATCTGCACTGCTATCTCTAAAAACATGGAAATATCTAAATCACCATCTGCAGAAACTTGGAAATATTTACACCGCTATCTCTATAAACATGGAAATATCTACACCACCATCTGCATGAACATGGAAATATCTACACCGCCATGTGTAAAAACATGGAAATATCTACACAGTCATCTGTAAAAATATGGAAATATCTACACCGCCATCTGTATAAACATGGAAATATCTACAATGCCTTCTGTATACACATGGAAATATCTACACCGCCATCTGCATAAACATGGAAATATCTACAACGCCATCTGTAAAAACATGGAAATATCTACACTGCCATTTGCAAAAACGTGGAAATATCAACACAGTCATCTGCATAGACATGGAAATATCTTCACCACCATCTGTATAAACATGGAAATATCAACAATACCATATGTATACACATGGAAATATCTACACAGCCATCTGTGTAAACATGGAAATACCTACACCGCTATCTCTATAAACATGGAAATATCTACAACGCCATCTGTATGAACATGAAAATATCTACACTGCCATCTCCATAAACATGGAACTATCTACAACGCCATCTGTATAAACATGGAAATATCTACACCGTCATATGTATAAACATGGAAATACCTACACCGCCATCTGTATAAAAATGGAAATATCTGCACGGCGAGCTGTATAAAGATGGAAATATCTACACCGTTATCTGTATTAACATGGAAATACCAACACCGCTATCTGTATAAACACGGAAATATCTACAACGCTATCTGAGTAAACATGGAAATATCTACACCGTTATCTGTGTAAACATGGAAATATCTACACCGCTATGTGTGTAAAGATGGAAATATCTACACCGCTATCATTATAAAGATGGAAATACCTACACCGCTATCTGTGTAAACATGGAAATATCTACACCGCTATGTGTATAAATATGGAAATATCTCCACTGCTATCTGTATAAACATGGAAATATCTACACCGCTATCTATATAAGCATGGAAATAACTACAGCGCAATGTGTATAAACATGGAAGTATCTACAACGCTGTCTCTGTAAACAAGGAAATATTTACAGCGCTATCTGTGTAAACACGGAAATATCTACTCCGCTATCTATATAAACGTGGAAATATCTACACCGTTATGTGTATAAATATGGAAATATCTCCACTGCTATCTGTATAAAAATGGAAATATCTACACCGCTCTCTATATAAACCTGGAAATACCTACAAGGCAATCTGTATAAACTTGGAAATATATACAACGCTGTCTCTGTAAACATGGAAATATCTACACCGCTATCAGTGTAAACAAGGAAATATCTACACCGCTATCTGTGTAAAGATGGAAATGTCTAAACCACTATCTCTATAAACATGGAAATATCTACAACACTATCTCTATAAACATGGAAATATCCCCACCGCTATCTGTATAAACGTGGAAATATCTCAACCACTATCTCTATAAACATGGAAATATCTGCACCGCCATCTGTATAAACATGGAAATATCTACATCGCCACCTGCGTATATATGGAAATATCTGCACTGCTATCTCTATAAACATGGAAATATCAAAAGCACCATCTGCAGAAACATGGAAATATCTACACCGCTATCTCTATAAACATGGAAATATCTACACCACCATCTGCATGAACATGGAAATATCTACACCGCCATGTGTAAAAACATGAAAATATCTACACAGTCATCTGTAAAAATATGGAAATATCTACACCACCATCTGTATAAACATGGAAATATCTACAATGCTTTCTGTATACACATGGAAATATCAACACCGCCATCTGCATAAACATGGAAATATCTACAACGCCATCTGTAAAAACAAGGAAATACCTACACCGCTATCTCTATAAACATGGAAATATCTACAACGCCATCTCTATGAACACGAAAATATCTACACTGCCATCTCCATAAACATGGAACTATCTACAACGCCATCTGTATAAACATGGAAATATCTTCACCGTCATATGTATAAACCTGGAAATACCTACACCGCCATCTGTATAAAAATGGAAATATCTACATGGCGAGCTGTATAAACATGGAAATACCTACACCACCATCTGTATAAAAATGGAAATATCTACATGGCGAGCTGTATAAACATGGAAATATCTACACCGCTATCTGTATTAACATGGAAATACCAACACCATCATCTCTATACACATGGAAATATCTACACCGCAATCTCTGTGTACATGGAAATATCTTCAATGCCGTATACATAAAAATGAAAATATCTACACCGCCATCTCCATAAACATGGAAATATCTACTCCACTACCTGAATAAACATGGAAATACCTACACCACCATCTGCATAAACATTGAAATACCTACACAGTTATCTGCATAAACATGGAAATATCTACACAGCTATCTCTATAAACATGTAAATATACACACTGCCATCTGTAAACATGGAAATACCTACACCGCTATTTGTATAAATATGTTAATATCTACACCGCTATCTCTATAAACATGTAAATATCTACACCACTATCTGTATATACATGGAAATATCTAGACCGCAATCTCTATAAACATGTAAATATACACACTGCCATCTGTAAACATGGAAATAGCAACACCGCTATTTGTATAAATATGTTAATATCTACACCGCTATCTCTATAAACATGTAAATATCTACACCGCTATCTGTATATACATGGAAATATCTAGACTGCAATCTCTATAAACATGGAAATATCTACACCGCCATCTGTATAAACATGGAAATAACTACACAGTCATCTCTATAAACATGGAAATATCTACACCACATTCTCTATAAATATGGAAATATCTACACTGCCATCTGTACAAACATGGAAATATCTACACAGACATCTGTGTAAACATGGAAATATCTACTGCGCTCTCTCTATACACATGGAAATAGCTACACCGCCATCTCTATAAATATGAAAATGTCTACACCGCCATCTCAATAAACATGGAACTATCTATACCACCATCTGTGCAAAAATGGAAATATCTACACCGATATCTGTATAAACATGGAAATATCTACACCGCTATCTGTATAAACATGGAAATATCTACACCGCTATCTGTATAAACATGGAAATATCTACACCGCTATCTGTATAAACATGGAGGTATCTACACCCCATCTGTATAAACATGGAAATATGTACTCCGCCATCTGTATAAACATGGAATTACCAACACCGTCATCTGTAGAAACATGCAAATACCTACACCGCCATCTGTATAAACATGGAAATATCTACACCACTATCTCTATCAACATGGAATTACCTACACCGCAATCTCTATAAACATGGAAATATCTCCACCGCTATCTTTATAAACATAGAAATACTTACACCGCCATCTCTATACACATGGAAATATCTACACCGCCATCTGCATAAACATGGAAATATCTACACCGCAATCTCTATAGACAAGGAAATATCTACACCGCCATCTGTATAAACTTAGAAATATCTTCACTGCCATCTGTAGTAAGATGGAAATGTCTACACCGTGATCTCTATAAAGATGGGAATATCTACACCGCTACCTGTATAAACATGGAAATATCTACACCGCTATCTCTATAAACCTGGAAATATTTTCACCACGATCTGCATAAACATGGAAATATCTACACCGTTATCTGTATAAATATGGGAAAATCTACACAGCTATCTGTATAAACATGGAAATATCTACACCGCTGCCTGTATAAACATGGAAATATCTACATCGCTAACGTATATACCTGGAAATATCTCCACCGCTATCTGTATAAACATGGAAATACCTTCACCGCTATCTGTATAAATATGGAAATACGTACACTGCTATCTCTATAAGCATGGAAATGTCTACACCGATATCTCTATAAACATGGAAATACCTACACGTCTATCTGTATAAACATGGAAATATCTACACCGCTATCTGTATAAACTTGTAAATATCTACACCGCTATCTGTATAAACATGGAAATATCTACACCGCTATCTGTATAAACATTGAAATACTTACATCACTATCTGTATAAACATGGAAATATCTCCACCGCTATCTGTATAAACATGGAAACATCGACAACAGTATCTGTGTAAACATGGAAATATCTACACAGCTATCTGTGTAAACATGGAAATATGTACGCCACTTTCTGTGTGAAGATGGAAATATCTACACCGCAATCTGTGCAAATGTGGAAAAACCTACACCGCTATCTCTGTAAACATGGAAATATCTACACCGCTATCTGTATGAACTTGGAAATATCTACACCGCTATCTGTATAAACATGGAATTATCTACACCTCCATGTGTACAATCATGGTAATATCTCCCTCGCTATCTGTATAAACATAGAAATATCTCCACCGCTATCTGTATAAACATGGAAATATCTCCACCGCTATCTCTCTAAACTTGGAGATATCTACACCGCTATCTGTATAAACATGGAAATATCTACACCGCTATCTGAATAAACATCGAAATATCTACATCGCTATCTGTACAAACATGGAAATATCTTCACCGCTATCTGTATAAACATGGAAACATCTACAACACTATTTGTGTAAACATCAAAATACCTACACAGCTATCTGTGCAAACATGGAAATATGTACGCCACTTTCTGTGTGAAGATGGAAATATCTACACCGCAATCTGTGCAAATATGGAAATACATTCTCCGCTATCTCTGTAAACATGGAAATATCTACACCGCTATTTGTATAAACATGGAAATATATAAACGGCCATCTCAATAAACATGGAAATGTCTACACCACTATCTGTATAAACATGGAAATATCTACACTGCAATCTGTATAACCATGGAAATATCTACACAGTCATCTCTATAAACATGGAAATATCTACACCGTATCTGTATAAACATGGAAATAGCCACACCGCCATCTGTATAAACATGGGAATATCTACACCACCATCTTCAAAAACATGGAAACATCTGCATATTCATCTGTATAAACATGGAAATATCTACACCTCCATCGGTGTAAAAATGGAAATATCTACACAGCCATCTGTATTCACATGGAAATACCTACACATCCATCAGTATAAACATGGAAATATCTACAAATCTATCTCTATAAACATGGAAATACCTACACTGCCATCTGTATAAACATGGAAATATCTACACAGCCATCTCTATAAACATGGAAATATCTACACCGCCTTCTCTATAAACATGGAAATATCTACACCGCAATCTACATAAACATGGAAATATCTACACCGCCATCTGTATAAACATGGAAAAATGTACACCGCCATCTGCATAAGCAAGGAAATATCTACACTGCCATCTGTGGAAAGACGGAAATATCTACAACGCGATCTGTATCAACATGGAAATTTCTAAAACGCTACCTGCATAAACATGGAACTATCTACACCGCTACCTGTATAAACATGTGTATACCTAAACCACGATCTGTATGAACATGGAAATATCTATACCGCTATCGGTATAAACATGGAAACATCTTCACCGCCATCCGTATAAACATAGAAATATCTACACAGCCATCTTTAGAAAGATGGAAATATCTACACCGTGATCTCTATAAACATGGGAATATCTACACCACTACCTGTATAAACATGGAAATACCTACACCGCCATCTTCAAAAACATGGAAACATCTGCACATTCATCTGTGTAAACATGGAAATATCTACACCTCCATCTGTATAAAAATGGAAATATCTACACTGCCATCTGTATTCACATGGAAATACCTGCACATCCATCAGTATAAACATGGAAATATCTAAACCTCTATCTCTATAAACATGGAAATACTTACACCGCCATTTCTATAAACATGGAAATATCTGCACCGCTATCTCTATAAACATAGAAATATCTACACCGCCTTCTCTATATACATGGAAATATCTACACCGCAATCTGCAAAAACATGGAAACATGTACACCGCCATCTGTATAAACATGGACATATCTACAACGCCATCTGTATAAACATGGAAATATCTACACTGCCATCAGTAGAATGATGGAAATATCTACACGGCGATCTGTATAAACATGGAAATTTCTACACCGCTACCTGTATAAACATGCAAATATCTACACCGCTATCTGTATATACATGGAAATATCTACACCACGATCTTTATAAACATGGAAATATCTACAACGCTATCTGTATAAACATGGAAATATCTTCAGGGTTATCTGTATGAACATGGAAACATCTACACCGCTATCTGTATAAATATGGAAATATCAACACCGTTATCTCTATGAACATGGAAATGTCTACACCGCTATCTGTATAAACATGGAAATATCTACATGGCTATCTCTATAAACATGGAAGTATCTACACCGCTATCTGTATAAAAATTTAAACATTTACACCGCCATCTGTATAAAGAAGGCAATATCTACACCGTGAGCTATATAAACATGGAAATATCTACAACGCTATCAATATAAAAATGGAAATACCAACACCGCTGTCTCTATAAACATGGAAATATCTACACCGCTATCTGTATAAACATGGATATATCTACACCACTATCTCTATAAACAAGGAAATGCTTACACCGCCATCTCTATAAACATGGAAATACACCGTCATCTCTATAAACATGGAAATATCTCCACCGCTAACTCTATAAACATGGAAATATCTACACCCATATATTTATAAATTTGGAAATATCTACACCGCTATCTGTATAAACATGGAAATATCTACACCGCGACCTGTATAAACATGGAAATCTCCACACCGCTATGTGTCTAAACATGGAAATATCTAAACTGTGATCTATATAAAGATGGAAATATCTACACCGCTATCCCTATAAACATGGAAACACTTACACCGCTATCTCTATAAACATGGAAATATCTACACAGCCATCTCTGTAAAAATGGAAATAGCTACACCGCTATCTGCATAAACATAGAAATATCTACACCGCTATCTGTATAAACATGGAAATATCTACACCACTATCAGTATAAACATGGAAATATCTACACTGCCATCTGCATAAAGATGGATATATCTACACTGCGAGCTGTATAAACATGGAAATGTCTACACCGCTATCTGTATAAACATGGAAAGACAAACAGCGCTATCTGTATAAACATTGAAATATCTACACCGCTATCTGTATAAAGATGGAACAATCTACACCGCCATATGTATAAACATGGAAAAAGCTACACCGCCATCAGTATAATCACTGAAATATCTACACCGCTATCTGTATAAATACGGAAATATCTACAACGCTATCTCTAATAAACATGGAAATATCTACACCGCTATCTGTATAAACATGGAAATATCTACAACGCTATCTCTATAAACATAGAAATATCTACACCGCTATCTCTATAAACATGGAAATATCTTCACCGCCATCTGAATGAACATGCAAATACCTACACAGCCATTTGCATAAATATGGAAATATCTACACCACCATCTTTATGAACATGGAAATATTTACAATGCCATCTGTATACACATGGAAATATCTACACAGCCATCTGTATAAACATGGAAATATCTACACCACCATCTTTATAAACATGGAAATATTTACACTGCCATCTGTATACACATGGAAATATCTTCAAAGCCATCTGTATAAACATGGAAATATCTACACCGCTATCTCTGTAAACATTGAAATATCTACACTGCTATCTGTATATACATGGATATATCTACATCGATATCTGTATAAACATGGATATATCTACACCGCTATCTGTATAAACATGGAAATATCTACAAAGCTATCTCTGTAAACTTGGAAATATCTACAAAGCTATTTGTGTATAGATGGAAATATCTTCACCGCAATGTGTGCAAAGATGGAAATATCTACACCGAAATCTCTGTAAACATGGAATTATCTACACCGCTATCTCTACAAACATGGAAATATCTACAACGCTATCTGTATAAACAAGTAAATATCTACACCTCCATCTGTATAAACATGGAAATATCTACACTGCCATCTGTAGAAACATGGAAATATCTACACCGTTATCTGTATAAATATGGAAATATCTACACCGCTATCTCTATAAACATGGAAATAACTACACCGCTATCTCTATTAACATGGAAATATCTACACCTCTATCTCTACAAACATGGAATTATCTACACCTCTATCTCTATAAACATGGAAATATCTACACCGCCATCTCTGTAAACACGAAAATATCTACACCACCATCTCCAGAAACATGGATCTATCCACACCACCATCTGCATAAACATGGAAACATCTACACCACTATCTCAATAAACATGGAAATATCAACACTGCTCTCTGTATAAACATGGAAATATTTACACTGTTATCTGTATAAACATTGAAATATCTACCCCAATATCTCTGAACATGGAAATACCTACACCGACATCTCTATAAACATGGAAATATCTACACCGCTATCTGTATAAACATGGAAATATCTACACTGCCATCTGCATAACGATGGATATATCTACACCGCAAGCTGTATAAACATGGAAATGTCTACACCGCTATCTGTATAAACATGGAAATACCAACAGCGCTATATAAACATTGAAATATCTACACCGCTATCTGTATAAACATGGAACTATCTACACCGCCATTTGTATAAACATGGAAGTAGCTACACCACCATCAGTATAATCACGGAAATATCTACACCGCTTTCTGTATAAATACGGAAATATCTACAATGCTATCTCAATTAAACATGGAAATATCTACACCGCTATCTGTATAAACATGGAAATACCTACAACGCTATCTCTATAAACATAGAAATATCTACACCACTATCTCTATAATCATGGAAATATCTTCACCGCCATCTGTATGAACATGCAAATATCTACACCGCCATTTGCATAAATATGGAAATATCTACACCACCATCTTTATAAACATGGAAATATTTACCCTGCCATCTGTATGCAAATGGAAATATCTACACAGCCATCTGTATAAACCTGGAAATATCTACACCGCTATCTCTACAAAGATGGAAATATCTACACTGCTATCTGTATAAACATGGATCTATCTACATCGCTATCTTTATAAACTTGGAAATATCTACACCGCTATTTGTATAAACATGGAAATATCTACACAGCTATCTGTGAAAACTTGGGAATATCTACAAACCTATTTCTGTAAATATGGAAATATCTACACCGCAATGTGTGCAGAGATGGAAATATCTACACCAAAATCTCTATAAACATGGAATTATCTACATCGCTATCTCAACAAACATGGAAATATCTACACCGCTATCTGTAAAAACAAGGAAATACCTAAACCCCATTTGTATAAACATTGAAATATCTACATTGCCATCTGTAGAAACGTGGAAATATCTACACTACTATCTGTATAAATATGGAAATATATACACCGCTATCTCTATAAACATGGAAATACCTACACCGCTGTCTATAAACATGGAATTTTCTACACATCCATCTCAATAATCATGGAATTATCTACACCTCTATCCCTATAAACATGGAAATATCTACACTGCCATCTCTATAAACACGAAAATATCTACACCACCATCTCCAGAAACAAGGAACTATCCATACCACCGTCTGCATAAACATGGAAATATCTATACCACTATCTCTATAAACATGGAAATACCAACACTGCTATCTGTATAAACATGGAAATATCTACCCCGCTATCTGTATAAACATTGAAATATCTACCCCACTGTCTCTAAACATGGAAATACCTACACCGCCATCTCTATAAACATGGAAATATCTACACCGCTATCTATATAATCATGGAAATAACTTCACCGCTATCTGTATAAACATGGAAATAACTACACCGCTGTCTGTATGAATATGGAAATATCTACACCGCTATCTCTGTAAACATGAAAATGCCTACACCGTTATCTGTTTAAACATGGAAATATCTACACCGCTATCTCTATAAACATGAAAATATCTACCCCGACATCTGTGTAAACATGGAAATACCTACACAGTCATCTGTATAAGTATGGATATATCTACACAACCATCTGTATAAACATGGAATTAACAGCACCGGTATCTGTATAAACATGGAAATATCTACACCGATATCACTATAAACATGGAAATACCTACAGCACAATCTCTATTAACATGGAAATATCTACACCGCCGTTCTATAAACTTGGAAATATCTACACCACCATCTGTATAAACATGGAAATATCAACAATGCCATCTGTATACACATTGAAATAACTTTTCAGCCATCTGTATAAACATGGAAATATCTACACCACTATCTCTGTAAACATGGAAATATCTACACCACTATCTGTATAACGATGGAAATATCTACACCTCTATCGGTGAAACGTGAAAATATCTACACCGCTATCTGTATAAACGTGGAAATATATACACCGCTATCTGTATAAACATGGAAATATCTACACCGCTATCTGTATAAACAAGGAAATATCTACACTGCTATCTGTATTAACATGGAAATATCTACACTTCTATATGTATAAATATGGAAATAACTACACCGCTATCTCTGTAAACATGGAAATACCTACACCGCTATTTCTATAAACGTGGAAATATCTATACTTCAATCTCTATAAACATTGAAATATCTGCACCGCCATCTGTATAAACATGGAAATATCTACACGAATATCAGTATAAACATGGAAATTTCTACACTGCCATCTGCATAAAGATGGAAATATCTACACCGCGAGCTTTATAAACATGGAAATGTCTACACCGCTATCTGTATAAACATGGAAATACCAAAATTTCTATCTGTATAAACATGGAAATAACTACACCGCTGTCTGTATAAACGTGGAAATATCTACACCTCTATCTGTAGAAACTTGAAATATCTACACCGCTATATGTATAAATATGGAAATAACTACACCGCTATGTCTATAAACATGGAAATATCTACACCGCTATCTGTATAAACAGAGAAATAACTACACTGCTATCTCTATAAACATGGAAATACCTACACCGCCATCTGTATAAACGTGGAAATATCCACACAGACATTTGTATAAACATGGAAATATCTACACAACTTTCTGTATAAATATAGAAATATCTACACCACTATCTCTATAAACATGGAAATATCTACACCGCCACCTGCATAAATATGTAAATATCTACACCGCCATGTGTATAAACATGGAAATATCTACACCGCCATCTGTATAAACATGGAAATAACCACAACGTCATCTGAATAAACATGGAAATATCTACACTGCCTTCTGTATACACATGGAAATATCCACACAGCCATCTGTAAACATGGAAATATATACACCGCTCTCTGTATAAACATGGAAATATCTACATCGCTATTTGTATAAACAGGGAATATCTCCAATGCTATCTGTATACACATGGAAATATCTGCACAACCATCTGAATAAACTTGGAAATAAATACACCGCTTTCTCTATAAACATGGAAATACCTACACCGTTTTCAGTATAAACATGGAAATATCTACACCGCTATATGTATAAATATGGAAATATCTACGACGCTATCTCGGATAAACATGGAAATATCTACACAGCTGTCTGTATAAACATGGAAATATCTACACTGCTATGTCTATAAACATGGAAATACCTACACTGCCATCTCTATAAACATGGAAATATCTACATCGCTATCTGTATAAACATGGAAATGGCCACACGGCTATCTCTATAAACTTGGAAATACCTACACCGTTTTCAGTATAAACACGGAAATATCTATACCGCTATCTGTATAAACACGGAAATATCTACACCGGTATCTGTATAAACTTGGAAATATCTCCACGGCCATCTGTATAAAGATGGAAATATCTCCACCGCTATCTTTATAAACATGGAAATAACTCAACCGCTATCTGTATAAACATGGAAATATCTACACCGCTCTCTGTATAAACATGGAAATATCTACACCGCTATCTGTATAAACATGGAAATATCTACACCTCTATCTGTATAAACATGGAAATATGTACACCGCTATCTGTATAAACATGGAAATATCTACACCGATATCTGTATAAACATGGAAATATCTACACCGCTATCTTTGTAAAGTTGGAAATATCTACACCGCTGTCTGTGTATAGACGGCAATATCTACACCGCAATCTGTGCAAAGATGGAAGCATCTACACCGCTATCTCTGTAAACATGGAAATACCTACACCGCTATCTGTATAAACCTGGAAGTATGTACACCGCCATCTCTATCAAAATGGAAATATCTACACCACCATCTGTATAAACATGGAAATATCTACACCGCCATCAGTATAAACATGGAGATATCTACAATGCTCTCTTTATAAAGATGGAAATAACTCCACCACTATCTGTATAAACGTGGAAATATCTACACCGCTATCTGTATAAACATGGAAATATCTACACCGCCATCTGTATAAACGTGGAAATATCTACACCGCTATCAGTATAAATATGGAAATATCTACGCCGCTATCTCTAATAAACATGGAAATATCTACACAGCTATCTGTATAAACATGGAAATATCTACACTGCTATGTCTATAAACATAGAAATATCTACACCGCCATCTGAATAAACACGCAAATATCTACACAGTCATCTGTATAAATATGGAAATAACTACACCAGCATCTTTGTAAACATGGAAATATCTACACTGCCTTCTGTATACACATGGAAATATCTACACAGCCATCCGTACACATGGAAATATCTACACCGCTCTCTGTATAAACATGGAAATATCTACATCGCTATTTATATAAACAGGGAATAACTCCAATGCTATCTGTATAAACATGGAAATATCTACACCGCCGTCTGTATAAACATGGAAATATCTACACCGCCATCTGTAAAAACATGGAAATATCTACACTGCCATCTTTATGCACATGGAAATATCTGCACAACCATCTGAATAAACTTGGAAATAAATACACGGCTATCTCTATAAACATGGAAATACCTACACCGTTTTCAGTATAAACATGGAAATATCTACACCTCTGTCTGTATAAACACGGAAATATCTACACCGGTATCTGTATAAACTTCGAAATATCTCCACCGCCATCTGTATAAACATGGAAATATCTTCACCGCTATCTTTATAAACATGGAAATATCTTCACCGCTATCTGTATAAACATGGAGATATCTACACCGCTATCTGTATAAACATGGAAATATCTACACCGCTATCTGTATAAACATGGAAATATCTACACCGCTATCTGTATAAACATGGAAATATCTAAACCGCTATCTGTATAAACATGGAAATATCTACACCGCTATCTGTATAAACATGGAAATATCTACACCGCTATCTGTGTAAAGTTGGAAATATCTACACCGCTGTCTGTGTATAGATGGCAATATCTACACCGCAATCTGTGCAAAGATGGAAGCATCTACAGCGCTATCTCTGTAAACATGGAAATAACTGCACCGCTATCTGTACAAACCTGGAAATATCTACACCGCCATGTGTATAGACATAGAAATATCTACACCGCCATCTGTATAAACATGGAAATATCTACACCGATATATGTATAAATATGGAAATATCTATCCCGCTATCTCTAATAAACATGGAAATATCTACACAGCTGTCTGTATAAACATGGAAATATCTCCACTGCTATGTGTATAAACATGGAAATATCTACACCGCCATCTGCATAAATATGGAAATATCTACGCCGCTATATCTGATAAACATGGAAATATCTACACAGCTGTCTGAGTAAACATGGAAATATCTACACTGCTATGTCTATAAACATGGAAATATCTACAGCACCATCTTTATAAACATGCAAATATCTACACAGTCATCTGTATAAACATGCAAATAAATACACCAGCATCTTATAAACATGGAAATATCTACACTGCCTTCTGTATACACATGGAAATATCTACACAGCCATCTGTATAAACATGGACATATCTACACCGCTATCTGCATAAACATGGAAATATCTACACTGCTCTATGTTTAAACATGGAAATATCTACATCACTATCTGTATAAACAGGGAATATCTCCACTGCTATCTGTATAAACATGGAAATATCTACAACGCAATCTGTATAAACATGGAAATATCTACAAAGCTAACTCTGTAAACATGGAAATATATACACTGCCATCTGTATAAACATGGAAATATCTACACCGCCATCTGTATAAACATGGAAATACCTACACCGCTATCTGTATAAATATGGAAATATCTAATCCGCTATCTCTATAAACTTGGAAATACCTACGCTACCTCTATAAACATGGAAATATCTACACCGCAGTGTCTTTAAACATGGATATATCAACACTGCCATCTCTATAAACATGAAAATATCTACACCGCCATCTCCAGAAACATGGAACTAACTACACCGCAATCTCTATAAACATGGAAATATCTACACCGCTATATGTATAAACAAGGAAATATCTACACCGCCATCTGTATAAACATGGAAATGTCTACACCGCCATCTGTATAAACATGGAAATACCTACACCGCTATCTGTATAAACATGGAAATATCTACACAGCCATCTCTATAAACATGGAAATATCTACATCGCTATCTGTATAAACATGGAAATGGCCACACGGCTATCTGTATAAACATGGAAATATCTACACCGCCATCTGTAAAAACATGGAAGTATCTACACTGCCATCTTTATACTCATGGAAATATCTACACAGCCATCTGTAGAAACATGGAAATAACTACACAGCTATCTCTATAAATATGGAAATACCTACACCGTTTTCAGTATAAACACAGAAATATCTACACCGCTATCTGTATAAACACGGGAATATCTACACCAGTATCTGTATACACTTGGAAATATCTCCACGGCCATCTGTATAAAGATGGAAATATCTCCACCGCTATCTTTATAAACATGGAAATATCTCAACCGCTATCTGTATAAACATGGAAATATCTACATCGCTATCTGTATAAACATGGAAATATGTACATCGCTATCTGTATAAACTTGGAAATATCTACTCCGCTCTCTGTATAAACATGGAAATATCTACACTGCTATCTGTATAAATATGGAAATATCTACACCGCTATCTCTGTAAACATGAAAATGCCTACACCGTTATCTGTTTAAACATGGAAATATCTACACCGCTATCTCTATAAACATGAAAATATCTACCCCGACATCTGTGTAAACATGGAAATACCTACACAGTCATCTGTATAAGTATGGATATATCTACACAACCATGTGTATAAACATGGAATTAACAGCACTGTTATCTGTAAAAACATGGAAATATCTACACCGATATCACTATAAACATGGAAATACCTACAGCACGATCTCTATTAACATGGAAATATCTACACCGCCGTTCTATAAACTTGGAAATATCTACACTGCCGTCTGTATAAAAATGGAAATATCTACACCACCATGTGTATAAACATGGAAATATCTACAATGCCATCTGTATACACATTGAAATAACTTCTCAGCCATCTGTATAAACATGGAAATATCTACACCACTATCTCTGTAAACATGGAAATATCTACACCGCTATCTGTATAACGATGGAAATATCTACACCGCTATCTGTGAAACGTGAAAATATCTACACCGCTATCTGTATAAACGTGGAAATATATACACCGCTATCTGTATAAACATGGAAATATCTACACCGCTATCTGTATAAACAAGGAAATATCTACACTGCTATCTGTATTAACATGGAAATATCTACACTTCTATATGTATAAATATGGAAATATCTACACAGCTATCTCTGTAAACATGGAAATACCTACACCGCTATTTCTATAAACATGGAAATATCTACACTTCAATCTCTATAAACATTGAAATATCTGCACCGCCATCTTTATAAACATGGAAATATCTACACGAATATCAGTATAAACATGGAAATTATTACACTGCCATCTGCATAAAGATGGAAATATCTACACCGCGAGCTTTATAAACATGGAAATGTCTACACCGCTATCTGTATAAACATGGAAATACCAAAATTTCTATCTGTATAAACATGGAAATAACTACACCGCTGTCTGTATAAACGTGGAAATATCTACACCGCTATCTGTAGAAACTTGAAATATCTACACCGCTATCTGTGTAAACATTGAAATATCTACACTGCCAACTGTATAAACATGGAAATATCTACACCGCTATCTGTATAAACAGAGAAATAACTACACTGCTATCTCTATAAACATGGAAATACCTACACCGCCATCTGTATAAACGTGGAAATATCCACACAGACATTTGTATAAACATGGAAATATCTACACAACTTTCTGTATAAATATAGAAATATCTACACCACTATCTCTATAAACATGGAAATATCTACACCGCCACCTGCATAAATATCTAACTATCTACACCGCCATGTGTATAAACATGCAAATATCTACACCGCCATCTATATAAACATGGAAATAACCACAACGTCATCTGAATAAACATGGAAATATCTACACTGCCTTCCGTATACACATGGAAATATCCACACAACCATCTGTAAACATGGAAATATATACACCGCTCTCTGTATAAACATGGAAATATCTACATCGCTATTTGTATAAACAGGGAATATCTCCAATGCTATCTGTATACACATGGAAATATCTGCACAATCATCTGAATAAACTTGGAAATAAATACACCGCTATCTCTATAAACATGGAAATACCTACACCGTTTTCAGTATAAACATGGAAATATCTACACCTCTGTCTGTATAAACACGGAAATATCTACACCGGTATCTGTATAAACTTCGAAATATCTCCACCGCCATCTGTATAAACATGGAAATATCATCACCGCTATCTTTATAAACATGGAAATAACTTCACCGCTATCTGTATAAACATGGAAATATCTACACCGCTCTCTGTATAAACATGGAAATATCTACACCGCTATCTGTATAAACATGGAAATATCTACACCGCTATCTGTATAAACATGGAAATATCTACACCGCTATCTGTATAAACATGGAAATATCTACACCGATATCTGCATAAACATGGAAATATCTACACCGCTATCTGTGTAAAGTTGGAAATATCTACACCGCTGTCTGTGTATAGATGGCAATATCTACACCGCAATCTGTGCAAAGATGGAAGCACCTACAGCGCTATCTCTGTAAACATGGAAATACCTGCACCGTTATCTGTATAAACCTGGAAATATCTACACCGCCATCTGTATAAACATAGAAATATCTACACCGCCATCTGTATAAACATGGAAATATCTACACCGCTATATGTAGAAATATGGAAATATCTACACCGCTATCTCTGATAAACATGGAAATATCTACACAGCTGTCTGTATAAACATGGAAATATCTACACTGCTATGTCTATAAACATGGAAATACATACACCGCCGCCTGTATAAACATGCAAATATCTACACAGTCATCTGTATAAACATGCAAATAAATACACCACCATCTTTATAAACATGGAAATATCTACACTTCCTTCTGTATACACATGAAAATATCTACACAGCCATCTGTATAAACATGGACATATCTACACCGCTATCTGCATAAACATGGAAATATCTACACCGCTCTCTGTTTAAACATGGAAATATCTACATCACTATCTGTATAAACAGGGAATATCTCCAGTGCTTTCTGTATAAACATGGAAATATCTACACCGCTATCGGTAAACATGGAAATATCCACAAAGCTATCTGAATAAACATGGATATATCTACAACGCTATCTGTGTAAACCTGGAAATAACTACGCAGCTATCTGTGTAAACTTGGAAATACCTACACAGCTATCTGTGTAAAGATGGAAATATCTACACTGCAATCTGTACAAAGATGGAAATATCTACACCGCTATCTCTGTAAACATGGAAATATCTCCCTTGCTATCTGTATAAACATGGAAATATCTACACATCAATATGTATAAACAAGGAAATATCTACACCGCCATCTGTATAAACATGGAAATATCTACACCGCCATCTGTATGAACATGGAAATACCTACACCGCAATCTGTATAAATATGGTAATATCTAAATCGCTATCTCTATAAACTTGGAAATACCTACGTTATCTCTATAAACATGGAAATATCTACACCGCAGTGTCTTTAAACATGGATATATCAACACCGCCATCTCTATAAACATGAAAATATCTACACCGCCATCTCCAGAAACATGGAATTATTTACACCGCAATCTCTATAAACATGGAAATATCTACACCGCTATATGTATAAACAAGTAAATATCTACACCGCCGTCTGTATAAACATGGAAATATCTACACTGCCATCTGTATAAACATGGAAATATCTACACCGCTATATGTATAAATATGGAAATAGCTACGACGCTATCTCGGATAAACATGGAAATATCTACACAGCTGTCTGTATAAACATGGAAATATCTACACTGCTATGTCTATAAACATAGAAATACGTACACTGCCATCTCTATAAACATGGAAATATCTACATCGCTCTCTGTATAAACATGGAAATGGCCACACGGCTATCTCTATAAACTTGGAAATACCTACACCGTTTTCAGTATAAACACGGAAATATCTATACCGCTATCTGTATAAACACGGAAATATCTACACCGGTATCTGTATAAACTTGGAAATATCTCCACGGCCATCTGTATAAAGATGGAAATATCTCCACCGCTATCTTTATAAACATGGAAATAACTCAACCGCTATCTGTATAAACATGGAAATATCTACACCGCTCTCTGTATAAACATGGAAATATCTACACCGCTATCTGTATAAACATGGAAATATCTACACCGCTATCTGTATAAACATGGAAATATCTACACCGCTATCTGTATAAACATGGAAATATGTACACCGCTATCTGTATAAACATGGAAATATCTACACCGCTATCTGTATAAACATGGAAATATCTTCAATGCTATCTGTGTAAACATGGAAATATCTACACAGCTAACTGTGTAAACTTGGAAATACCTACACAGCTATCTGTGTAAAGATGGAAATATCTACACTGCAATCTGTACAAAGATGGAAATATCTACACCGCTTTCTCTGTAAACATGGAAATATCTACATCGCCATCTGTATAAACATGGAAATATCTACACCGCCATCTGTGTAAACATTGAAATATCTACACTGCCAACTGTATAAACATGGAAATATCTACACAGCCATCTCTATAAACATGGAAATGTCTACATCGCTATCTGTATAAACATGGAAATAGCCACACTGATATCTGTGTAAACATGGAATTATCTACACCGCTATATATAGAAACATGGAAATATCTACAATGCAATCTCTGTAAACATGGAAATATCTGCACAGCTATCTGTGTAAAGTTGGAAATATCTACACCGCTGTCTGTGTAAAGATGGCAATATCTAAACCGCAATCTGTGCAAAGATGGAAGCATCTACACCGCTACCTCTGTAAACATGGAAATACCTACACCGCTATCTGTATAAACCTGGAAATATCTACACCGCCATCTCTATCAAAATGGAAATATCTACACCGCCATCTTTATAAACCTGGAAATATCTTCACCACCACCTGCATAAACATGGAAATATCTACACCGCTATCAGTATAAACAAGGAAATATCTACAATGCTATCTCTGAAACATGTAAATATCTACACCGCTATCTGTATAAACATGGAAATATCTACACCGCTATCTGTATAAACATGGAAATATCTACACCGCTATCTGTATAAACATGGTAATATCTACACTGCTATCTGTAAAAACATGGAAATATCTCCACCGCTATCTGTATAAACATGGAAATATCTACAATGCTATCTCTGTAACATGGAAATATCTACACCGCTATCTGTATAAACATGGAAATATCTACACCGCCATCTGTATAAACATGGAAATATCTACACCGCTATCTGTATAAATATGGAAATATCTACACCGCTATCTCTAATAAACATGGAAATATCTACACAGCTGTCTGTATAAACATGGAAATATCTCCACTGCTTTGTCTATAAACATGGAAATATCTACACCGCCATCTGTATAAATATGGAAATATCTACGCCGCTATCTCTAATAAACAGAAATATCTACACTGCTGTCTGTATAAACATGGAAATATCTAGAGTGCTATCTCTATAAACATGGAAATATCTACACTGCAATCTGTATAAACATACAGATATCTACACAGTCATCTGTATAAACATGCAAATAACTACACCAGCATCTTTATAAACATGGAAATATCTACACTGCCTTCTGTATACACATGGAAATATCTACACAGACATCTGTATAAACATGGACATATCTACACCGCTATCTGCATAAACATGGAAATATCTACAACGCTCTCTGTTTAAACATGGAAATATCTACATCACTATCTGTATAAACAGGGAATATCTCCACTGCTATCTGTATAAACATGGAAATATCTACAACGCTATCTGTATAAACATGGAAATATCTACAAAGCTATCTGTATAAACATGGATATATCTACAAAGCTATCTGTGTAAACCTGGAAATATCTACGCAGCTATCTGTGTAAACTTGGAAACACCTACACAGCTATCTGTATAAAGATGGAAATAACTACACTGCAATCTATACAAAGATGGAAATATCTACACCGCTATCTCTGTAAACATGGAAATATCTACATTGCTATCTGTATAAACATGGAAAAATATACACCGCAATCGGTATAAACATGGAAATCCCTACACCGCTATCTGTATAAATATGGAAATATCTAAACCGCTATCTCTATAAACTTGGAAATACCTACGCTATCTCTATAAACATGGAAATATCTACACCGCAGTGTCTTTAAACATGGATATATCAACACTGCCATCTCTATCAACATGGAAATATCTACACCGCTATCTGTATAAACATGGAAATATCTACACGGTTATCTGTATAAACCTGGAAATATCTACACCGCTATCTGTATAAACATGGAAATATCTACACCGCCATCTGTATAAACATGGATATATCTACACTGCCATCTGTATAAACATGGAAATGTCTACATCGCTATCTGTATAAACATGGAAATAGCCACACTGCTATCTCTATAAACTTGGAAAATCTACACCGCCATCTGTAAAGACTTGGAAATATCTACACTGCCATCTTTATACACATGGAAATATCCACACAGCCATCTGTATAAACATGGAAATAAATACACCGCTATCTCTATAAACATGGAAATACCTACACCGTTTTCAGTATAAACACGGAAATATCTACACCGCTATCTTTATAAACATGGAAATAACTTCACCGCTATCTGTATAAACATGGAAATATCTACACCGCTATCTGTATAAACATGGAAATATGTACACCGCTACCTGTATAAACATGGAAATATCTACACCGCTACCTGTATAAACATGGAAATATCTACACCGCTATCTGTATAAACATGGAAATATCTACACCGCTATCTGTATAAACATGGAAATATCTACACCGCTATCAGTGTAACGTGGAAATATCTACACCGCTATCTGTATAAACATGGAAATATCTACACTGCTATCTGTATAAACATGGAAGTATATACACCGCTATCTGTATAAACATGGAAATATCTACACAGCCATCTCTATAAACATGGAAATATCTACATCGCTATCTGTATAAACATGGAAATGGCCACACGGCTATCTGTATAAACATGGAAATATCTACACCGCCATCTGTAAAAACATGGAAGTATCTACACTGCCATCTTTATACACATGGAAATATCTACACAGCCATCTGTAGAAACATGGAAATAACTACACCGCTATCTCTATAAACATGGAAATACCTACACCGTTTTCAGTATAAACACGGAAATATCTACACCGCTATCTGTATAAACACGGGGATATCTACACCGGTATCTGTATAAACTTGGAAATATCTCCACGGCCATCTGTATAAAGATGGAAATATCTCCACCGCTATCTTTATAAACATGGAAATAACAAAACCGCTATCTGTGTAAACATGGAAATATCTACATCGTTATCTGTATAAACTTGGAAATATCTACATCGCTATCTGTATAAACATGGAAATATCTACACCGCTATCTGTATAAACATGGAAATATCTACAACGCTATCTGTATAAACATGGAAATATCTTCAACGCTAAATGTGTAAACATAGAAATATCTACACAGCTAACTGTGTAAACTTGGAAATAGCTACACAGCTATCTGTATAAACATGGAAATATCTACACAGCCATCTCTATAAACATGGAAATATCTACACCGCTCTCTGTATAAACATGGAAATATCTACATCGCTATTTATATAAACAGGGAATATCTGCAATGCTATCTGTATAAACATGGAAATATCTACACCGCCGTCTGTATAAACATGGAAATATCTACACCGCCATCTGTAAAAACATGGAAATATCTACACTGCCATCTTTATGCACATGGAAATATCTGCACAACCATCTGAATAAACTTGGAAATAAATACACCGCTATCTCTATAAACATGGAAATACCTACACCGTTTTCAGTATAAACATGGAAATATCTACACCTCTGTCTGTATAAACACGGAAATATCTACACCGGTATCTGTATAAACTTCGAAATATCTCCACCGCCATCTGTATAAACATGGAAATATCTTCTCCGCTATCTTTATAAACATGGAAATATCTTCACCGCTATCTGTATAAACATGGAGGTATCTACACCGCTATCTGTATAAACATGGAAATATCTACACCGCTATCTGTATAAACATGGAAATATCTACACCGCTATCTGTATAAACATGGAAATATCTACACCGCTATCTGTATAAACATGGAAATATCTACACCGCTATCTGTATTAACATGGAAATATCTACACCGCTATCTGTGTAAAGTTGGAAATATCTACACCGCTGTCTGTGTATAGATGGCAATATCTACACCGCAATCTGTGCAAAGATGGAAGCATCTACAGCGCTATCTCTGTAAACATGGAAATACCTGCACCGCTATCTGTACAAACCTGGAAATATCTAAACCGCCATCTGTATAGACATAGAAATATCTACACCGCCATCTGTATAAACAGGGAAATATCTACACAGCTATATGTATAAATATGGAAATATCTATGCCGCTATCTCTAATAAACATGGAAATATCTACACATCTGTCTGTATAAACATGGAAATATCTCCACTGCTATCTGTATAAACATGGAAATATCTACAACGCTATCTGTATAAACATGGAAATATCTACAAAGCTAAATCTATAAACATGGAAATATATACACTGCCATCTGTATAAACATGGAAATATCTACACCGCCATCTGTATAAACATGGAAATACCTACACCGCTATCTGTATAAATATGGAAATATCTAATCCGCTACCTGTATAAACATGGAAATATCTAAAAAGCTATCTGTATAAACATGGATACGTCTACAACGCTATCTGTGTAAACCTGGAAATACCTACGCAGCTATCTGTGTAAACTTGGAAATACCTACACAGCTGTCTGTGTGAAGATGGAAAATCTACACTGCAATCTGTACAAAGATGGAAATATCTACACCGCTATCTCTGTAAACATGGAAATATCTACCTTGCTATCTGTATAAACATGGAAATATCTACACAGCTATATGTATAAACAAGGAAATATCTTCACTGCCATCTGTACAAACAAGGAAATATCTACACCGCCATCTGTATAAACATGGAAATACCTACACCGCTATCTGTATAAATATGGAAATATCTAAACCGCTATCTCTACAAACTTGGAAATACCTACGCTATCTCTGTAAACATGGAAATATCTACACTGCAGTTTCTTTAAACATGGATACATCAACACCGCCATCTCTATAAACATGAAAATATCTACACCGCCATCTCCAGAAACATGGAACTAACTACACCGCAATCTCTATAAACATGGAAATATCTACACTGCTATATGTTTAAACAAGGAAATATCTACACCGCCATCTGTATAAACATGGAAATGTCTACACCGCCATCTGTATAAACATGGAAATACCTACACCGCTATCTATATAAACATGGAAATATCTACACAGCCATCTCTATAAACATGGAAATATCAACATCGCTATCTGTATAAACATGGAAATGGCCACACGGCTATCTGTATAAACATGGAAATATCTTCACCGCCATCTCTAAAAATATGGAAGTATCTACACTGCCTTCTTTATACACATGGAAATGTCTACACAGCCATCTGTAGAAACATGGAAATAACTTCACCGCTATCTCTATAAACATGGAATTACCTACTCCGTTTTCAGTATAAACACGGAAATATCTACACCGCTATCTGTATAAACACGGGAATATCTACACCGGTATCTGTATAAACTTGGAAATATCTCCACGGCCATCTGTATAAAGATGGAAATATCTCCACCGCTATCTTTATAAACATGGAAATAACTCAACCGCTATCTGAATAAACATGGAAATATCTACATCGCTATCTGTATAAACATGGAAATATCTACATCGCTATCTGTATAAACATGGAAATATCTACACCGCTATCTGTATAAACATGGAAATATCTACACCGCTATCTGTATAAACATGGAAATAACTTCAACGCTATCTGTGTAAACATGGAAATATCTACACAGCTAACTGTGTAAACTTGGAAATACCTACACAGCTATCTGTGTAAAGATGGAAATATCTACACCGCAATCTGTACAAAGATGGAAATATCTACACAGCTATCTCTGTAAACATGGAAATATCTACATCGCCGTCTGTATAAACATGGAAATATCTACAACGCCATCTGTGCAAACATTGAAATATGTACACTGCCAACTGTATAAACATGGAAATATCTACACAGCCATCTCTATAAACATGGAAATGTCTACATCCCTATCTGTATAAACATGGAAATAGCCACACTGATATCTGTGTAAACATGGAAGTATCTACACCGCTATATGTAGAAACATGGAAATATCTACAATGCAATCTCTGTAAACATGGAAATATCTGCACAGCTATCTGTGTAAAGTTGGAAATATCTACACCGCTGTCTGTGTAAAGATGGCAATATCTAAACCGCAATCTGTGCAAAGATGGAAGCATCTACACCGCTACCTCTGAAAACATGTAAATACCTACACCGCTATCTGTATAAACCTGGAAGTATGTACACCGCCATCTCTATCAAAATGGAAATATCTACACCACCATCTGTATAAACATGGAAATATCTACACCGCCATCAGTATAAACATGGAGATATCTACAATGCTCTCTTTATAAACATGGAAATAACTCCACCGCTATCTGTATAAACGTGGAAATATCTACACCGCTATCTGTATAAACATGGAAATATCTACACCGCCATCTGTATAAACGTGGAAATATCTACACCGCTATCACTATAAATATGGAAATATCTACGCCGCTATCTCTAATAAACATGGAAATATCTACACAGCTATCTGTATAAACATGGAAATATCTACACTGCTATGTCTATAAACATGGAAATATCTACACCGCCATCTGAATAAACACGCAAATATCTACACAGTCATCTGTATAAATATGGAAATAACTACACCAGCATCTTTGTAAACATGGAAATATCTACACTGCCTTCTGTATACACATGGAAATATCTACACAGCCATCCGTAAACATGGAAATATCTACACCGCTCTCTGTATAAACATGGAAATATCTACATCGCTATTTATATAAACAGGGAATATCTCCAATGCTATCTGTATAAACATGGAAATATCTACACCGCCGTCTGTATAAACATGGAAATATCTACACCGCCATCTGTAAAAACATGGAAATATCTACACTGCCATCTTTATGCACATGGAAATATCTGCACAACCATCTGAATAAACTTGGAAATAAATACACCGCTATCTCTATAAACATGGAAATACCTACACCGTTTTCAGTATAAACATGGAAATATCTACACCTCTGTCTGTATAAACACGGAAATATCTACACCGGTATCTGTATAAACTTCGAAATATCTCCACCGCCATCTGTATAAACATGGAAATATCTTCTCCGCTATCTTTATAAACATGGAAATATCTTCACCGCTATCTGTATAAACATGGAGATATCTACACCGCTATCTGTATAAATATGGAAATATCTACACCGCTATCTGTATAAACATGGAAATATCTACACCGCTATCTGTATAAACATGGAAATATCTACACCGCTATCTGTATAAACATGGAAATATCTACACCGCTGTCTGTATAAACATGGAAATATCTACACCGCTATCTGTGTAAAGTTGGAAATATCTACACCGCTGTCTGTGTATAGATGGCAATATCTACACCGCAATCTGTGCAAAGATGGAAGCATCTACAGCGCTATCTCTGTAAACATGGAAATACCTGCACCACTATCTGTACAAACCTGGAAATATCTAAACCGCCATCTGTATAGACATAGAAATATCTACACCGCCATCTGTATAAACATGGAAATATCTACACCGCTATATGTATAAATATGGAAATATCTATGCCGCTATCTCTAATAAACATGGAAATATCTACACAGCTGTCTGTATAAACATGGAAATATCTCCACTGCTATGTGTATAAACATGGAAATATCTACACCGCCATCTGTATAAATATGGAAATATCTACGCCGCTATCTCTGATAAACATGGAAATATCTACACAGCTGTCTGTATAAACATGGAAATATCTACACTGCTATGTCTATAAACATGGAAATATCTACAGCGCCATCTGTATAAACATGCAAATATCTACACAGTCATCTGTATAAACATGCAAATAAATACACCAGCATCTTTATAAACATGGAAATATCTACACTGCCTTCTGTATACACATGGAAATATCTACACAGCCATCTGTATAAACATGGACATATCTACACCGCTATCTGCATAAACATGGAAATATCTACACTGCTCTCTGTTTAAACATGGAAATATCTACATCACTATCTGTATAAACAGGGAATATCTCCACTGCTATCTGTATAAACATGGAAATATCTACAACGCTATCTGTATAAACATGGAAATATCTACAAATCTAACTCTATAAACATGGAAATATATACACTGCCATCTGTATAAACATGGAAATATCTACACCGCCATCTGTATAAACATGGAAATACCTACACCGCTATCTGTATAAATATGGAAATATCTAATCCGCTATCTCTATAAACTTGGAAATACCTACACTATCTCTATAAACATGGAAATATCTACACCGCAGTGTCTTTAAACATGGATATATCAACACTGCCATCTCTATAAACATGAAAATATCTACACCGCCATCTCCAGAAACATGGAACTAACTACACCGCAATCTCTATAAACATGGAAATATCTACACCGCTATATGTATAAACAAGGAAATATCTACACCGCCATCTGTATAAACATGGAAATGTCTACACCGCCATCTGTATAAACATGGAAATATCTTCTCCGCTATCTTTATAAACATGGAAATATCTTCACCGCTATCTGTATAAACATGGAGATATCTACACCGCTATCTGTATAAATATGGAAATATCTACACCGCTATCTGTATAAACATGGAAATATCTACACCGCTATCTGTATAAACATGGAAATATCTACACCGCTATCTGTATAAACATGGAAATATCTACACCGCTGTCTGTATAAACATGGAAATATCTACACCGCTATCTGTGTAAAGTTGGAAATATCTACACCGCTGTCTGTGTATAGATGGCAATATCTACACCGCAATCTGTGCAAAGATGGAAGCATCTACAGCGCTATCTCTGTAAACATGGAAATACCTGCACCACTATCTGTACAAACCTGGAAATATCTAAACCGCCATCTGTATAGACATAGAAATATCTACACCGCCATCTGTATAAACATGGAAATATCTACACCGCTATATGTATAAATATGGAAATATCTATGCCGCTATCTCTAATAAACATGGAAATATCTACACAGCTGTCTGTATAAACATGGAAATATCTCCACTGCTATGTGTATAAACATGGAAATATCTACACCGCCATCTGTATAAATATGGAAATATCTACGCCGCTATCTCTGATAAACATGGAAATATCTACACAGCTGTCTGTATAAACATGGAAATATCTACACTGCTATGTCTATAAACATGGAAATATCTACAGCGCCATCTGTATAAACATGCAAATATCTACACAGTCATCTGTATAAAAATGCAAATAAATACACCAGCATCTTTATAAACATGGAAATATCTACACTGCCTTCTGTATACACATGGAAATATCTACACAGCCATCTGTATAAACATGGACATATCTACACCGCTATCTGCATAAACATGGAAATATCTACACTGCTCTCTGTTTAAACATGGAAATATCTACATCACTATCTGTATAAACAGGGAATATCTCCACTGCTATCTGTATAAACATGGAAATATCTACAACGCTATCTGTATAAACATGGAAATATCTACAAATCTAACTCTATAAACATGGAAATATATACACTGCCATCTGTATAAACATGGAAATATCTACACCGCCATCTGTATAAACATGGAAATACCTACACCGCTATCTGTATAAATATGGAAATATCTAATCCGCTATCTCTATAAACTTGGAAATACCTACACTATCTCTATAAACATGGAAATATCTACACCGCAGTGTCTTTAAACATGGATATATCAACACTGCCATCTCTATAAACATGAAAATATCTACACCGCCATCTCCAGAAACATGGAACTAACTACACCGCAATCTCTATAAACATGGAAATATCTACACCGCTATATGTATAAACAAGGAAATATCTACACCGCCATCTGTATAAACATGGAAATGTCTACACCGCCATCTGTATAAACATGGAAATACCTACACCGCTATCTGTATAAACATGGAAATATCTACACAGCCATCTCTATAAACATGGAAATATCTACATCGCTATCTGTATAAACATGGAAATGGCCACACGGCTATCTGTATAAACATGGAAATATCTACACCGCCATTTGTAAAAACATGGAAGTATCTACACTGCCATCTTTATACTCATGGAAATATCTACACAGCCATCTGTAGAAACATGGAAATAACTACACCGCTTTCTCTATAAATATGGAAATAGCTACACCGTTTTCAGTATAAACACGGAAATATCTACACCGCTATCTGTATAAACACGGGAATATCTACACCAGTATCTGTATACACTTGGAAATATCTCCACGGCCATCTGTATAAAGATGGAAATATCTCCACTGCTATCTTTATAAACATGGAAATAACTCAACCGCTATCTGTATAAACATGGAAATATCTACATCGCTATCTGTATAAACATGGAAATATGTACATCGCTATCTGTATAAACATGGAAATATCTACACCGCTCTCTGTATAAACATGGAAATATCTACACCGCAATCTGTATAAACATGGAAATATCTTCAATGCTATCTGTGTAAACATGGAAATATCTACACAGCTAACTGTGTAAACTTGGAAATACCTACACAGCTATCTGTGTAAAGATGGAAATATCTACACTGCAATCTGTACAAAGATGGAAATATCTACACCGCTTTCTCTGTAAACATGGAAATATCTACATCGCCATCTGTATAAACATGGAAATATCTACAACGCCATCTGTGTAAACATTGAAATATCTACACTGCCAACTGTATAAACATGGAAATATCTACACAGCCATCTCTATAAACTTGGAAATGTCTACATCGCTATCTGTATAAACATGGAAATAGCCACACTGATATCTGTGTAAACATGGAATTATCTACACCGCTATATATAGAAACATGGAAATATCTACAATGCAATCTCTGTAAACATGGAAATATCTGCACAGCTATCTGTGTAAAGTTGGAAATATCTACACCGCTGTCTGTGTAAAGATGGCAATAACTAAACCGCAATCTGTGCAAAGATGGAAGCATCTACACCGCTACCTCTGTAAACATGGAAATACCTACACCGCTATCTGTATAAACCTGGAAATATCTACACCGCCATCTCTATCAAAATGGAAATATCTACACCGCCATCTTTATAAACCTGGAAATATCTTCACCGCCACCTGCATAAACATGGAAATATCTACACCGCTATCAGTATAAACAAGGAAATATCTACAATGCTATCTCTGAAACATGTAAATATCTACACCGCTATCTGAATAAACATGGAAATATCTACACCGCTATTTGTATTAACATGGAAATATCTACACCGCTATCTGTATAAACATGGTAATATCTACACTGCTATCTGTAAAAACATGGAAATATCTCCACCGCTATCTGTATAAACATGGAAATATCTACAATGCTATCTCTGTAACATGGAAATATCTACACCGCTATCTGTATAAACATGGAAATATCTACACCGCCATCTGTATAAACATGGAAATATCTACACCGCTATCTGTATAAATATGGAAATATCTACACCGCTATCTCTAATAAACATGGAAATATCTACACAGCTGTCTGTATAAACATGGAAATATCTCCACTGCTTTGTCTATAAACATGGAAATATCTACACCGCCATCTGTATAAATGTGGAAATATCTACGCCGCTATCTCTAATAAACATAGAAATATCTACACTGCTGTCTGTATAAACATGGAAATATCTAGAGTGCTATCACTATAAACATGGAAATATCTACACTGCAATCTGTATAAACATACAGATATCTACACAGTCATCTGTATAAACATGCAAGTAACTACACCAGCATCTTTATAAACATGGAAATATCTACACTGCCTTCTGTATACACATGGAAATATCTACACAGACATCTGTATAAACATGGACATATCTACACAGCTATCTGCATAAACATGGAAATATCTACAACGCTCTCTGTTTAAACATGGAAATATCTACATCACTATCTGTATAAACAGGGAATATCTCCACTGCTATCTGTATAAACATGGAAATATCTACAACGCTATCTGTATAAACATGGAAATATCTACAAAGCTATCTGTATAAACATGGATATATCTACAAAGCTATCTGTGTAAACCTGGAAATATCTACGCAGCTATCTGTGTAAACTTGGAAACACCTACACAGCTATCTGTATAAAGATGGAAATAACTACACTGCAATCTATACAAAGATGGAAATATCTACACCGCTACCTCTGTAAACATGGAAATATCTACATTGTTATCTGTATAAACATGGAAATATGTACACCGCAATTGGTATAAACATGGAAATCCCTACACCGCTATCTGTATAAATATGGAAATATCTAAACCGCTATCTCTATAAACTTGGAAATACCTACGCTATCTCTATAAACATGGAAATATCTACACCGCAGTGTCTTTAAACATGGATATATCAACACTGCCATCTCTATCAACATGGAAATATCTACACCGCTATCTGTATAAACATGGAAATATCTACACGGTTATCTGTATAAACCTGGAAATATCTACACCGCTATCTGTATAAACATGGAAATATCTACACAGCCATCTGTATAAACATGGATATATCTACACTGCCATCTGTATAAACATGGAAATGTCTACATCGCTATCTGTATAAACATGGAAATAGCCACACTGCTAACCCTATAAACTTGGAAAATCTACACCGCCATCTGTAAAGACTTGGAAATGTCTACACTGACATCTTTATACACATGGAAATATCCACACAGCCATCTGTATAAACATGGAAATAAATACACCGCTATCTCTATAAACATGGAAATACCTACACCGTTTTCAGTATAAACACGGAAATATCTACACCGGTATCTGTATAAACTTCAAAATATCTCCCCCGCCATCTGTATAAACATGGAAATATCTCCACCGCTATCTTTATAAACATGGAAATAACTTCACCGCTATCTGTATAAACATGGAAATATCTACACCGCTATCTGTATAAACATGGAAATATCTACACCGCTACCTGTATAAACATGGAAATATCTACACCGCTACCTGTATAAACATGGAAATATCTACACCGCTATCTGTATAAACATGGAAATATCTACACCGCTATCTGTATAAACATGGAAATATCTACACCGCTATCAGTGTAACGTGGAAATATCTACACCGCTATCTGTATAAACATGGAAATATCTACACTGCTATCTGTATAAACATGGAAGTATATACACCGCTATCTGTATAAACATGGAAATATCTAAACAGCCATCTCTATAAACATGGAAATATCTACATCGCTATCTGTATAAACATGGAAATGGCCACACGGCTATCTGTATAAACATGGAAATATCTACACCGCCATCTGTAAAAACATGGAAGTATCTACACTGCCATCTTTATACACATGGAAATATCTACACAGCCATCTGTAGAAGCATGGAAATAACTACACCGCTATCTCTATAAACATGGAAATACCTACACCGTGTTCAGTATAAACACGGAAATATCTACACCGCTATCTGTATAAACACGGGAATATCTACACCGGTATCTGTATAAACTTGGAAATATCTCCACGGCCATCTGTATAAAGATGGAAATATCTCCACCGCTATCTTTATAAACATGGAAATAACAAAACCGCTATCTGTGTAAACATGGAAATATCTACATCGTTATCTGTATAAACTTGGAAATATCTACATCGCTATCTGTATAAACATGGAAATATCTACACCGCTATCTGTATAAACATGGAAATATCTACAACGCTATCTGTATAAACATGGAAATATCTTCAACGCTAAATGTGTAAACATAGAAATATCTACACAGCTAACTGTGTAAACTTGGAAACACCTACACAGCTATCTGGATAAAGACGGAAATAACTACACTGCAATCTATACAAAGATGGAAATATCTACACCGCTATCTCTGTAAACATGGAAATATCTACATTGCTATCTGTATAAACATGGAAATATGTACACCGCAATCGGTATAAACATGGAAATACCTACACCGCTATCTGTATAAATATGGAAATATCTAAACCGCTATCTCTATAAACTTGGAAATACCTACGTGATCTCTATAAACATGGAAATATCTACACCGCAGTGTCTTTAAACATGGATATATCAACACTGCCATCTCTATCAACATGGAAATATCTACACCGCTATCTGTATAAACATGGAAATATCTATACGGTTATCTGTATAAACCTGGAAATATCTACACCGCTATCTGTATAAACATGGAAATATCTACACCGCCATCTGTATAAACATGGATATATCTACACTGCCATCTGTATAAACATGGAAATGTCTACATCGCTATCTGTATAAACATGGAAATAGCCACACTGCTATCTCTATAAACTTGGAAAATCTACACCGCCATCTGTAAAGACTTGGAAATATCTACACTGCCATCTTTATACACATGGAAATATCCACACAGCCATCTGTATAAACATGGAAATAAATACACCGCTATCTCTATAAACATGGAAATACCTACATCGTTTTCAGTATAAACACGGAAATATCTACACCGGTATCTGTATAAACTTCAAAATATCTCCCCCGCCATCTGTATAAACATGGAAATATCTCCACCGCTATCTTTATAAACATGGAAATAACTTCACCGCTATCTGTATAAACATGGAAATATCTACACCGCTACCTGTATAAACATGGAAATAACTACACCGCTACCTGTACAAACATGGAAATATCTACACCGCTATCTGTATAAACATGGAAATATCTACACCGCTATCTGTATAAACATGGACATATCTACACCGCTATCAGTGTAATGTGGAAATATCTACACCGCTATCTGTATAAACATGGAAATATCTACACTGCTATCTATATAAACATGGAAGTATATACACCGCTATCTGTATAAACATGGAAATATCTACACAGCCATCTCTATAAACATGGAAATATCTACATCGCTATCTGTATAAACATGGAAATGGCCACACGGCTATCTGTATAAACATGGAAATATCTACACCGCCATCTGTAAAAACATGGAAGTATCTACACTGCATTCTGTATACACATGGAATTATCTACACAGCCATCTGAATAAACATGGAAATATCTACACCGCTATCTGCATAAACATGGAAATATCTACACCGATCTCTTTATAAACATTGGAAATATGTACATCGCTATCTGTTTAAACAGGGAATATCTCCACTGCTATCTGTATAAACATGGAAATATCTACACCGCTACCTGTATAAACATGGAAATATCTACAAAGCTATCTGTATAAACATGGATACGTCTACAACGCTATCTGTGTAAACCTGGAAATACCTACGCAGCTATCTGTGTAAACTTGGAAATACCTACACAGCTGTCTGTGTGAAGATGGAAATATCTACACTGCAATCTGTACAAAGATGGAAATATCTACACCGCTATCTCTGTAAACATGGAAATATCTACCTTACTATCTGTATAAACATGGAAATATCTACACAGCTATATGTATAAACAAGGAAATATCTTCACTGCCATCTGTACAAACAAGGAAATATCTACACCGCCATCTGTATAAACATGGAAATACCTACACCGCTATCTGTATAAATATGGAAATATCTAAACCGCTATCTCTACAAACTTGGAAATACCTACGCTATCTCTGTAAACATGGAAATATCTACACTGCAGTTTCTTTAAACATGGATACATCAACACCGCCATCTCTATAAACATGAAAATATCTACACCGCCATCTCCAGAAACATGGAACTAACTACACCGCAATCTCTATAAACATGGAAATATCTACACTGCTATATGTTTAAACAAGGAAATATCTACACCGCCATCTGTATAAACATGGAAATGTCTACACCGCCATCTGTATAAACATGGAAATACCTACACCGCTATCTATATAAACATGGAAATATCTACACAGCCATCTCTATAAACATGGAAATATCAACATCGCTATCTGTATAAACATGGAAATGGCCACACGGCTATCTGTATAAACATGGAAATAACTTCACCGCCATCTGTAAAAATATGGAACTATCTACACTGCCTTCTTTATACACATGGAAATGTCTACACAGCCATCTGTAGAAACATGGAAATAACTACACCGCTATCTCTATAAACATGGAATTACCTACTCCGTTTTCAGTATAAACACGGAAATATCTACACCGCTATCTGTATAAACACGGGAATATCTACACCGGTATCTGTATAAACTTGGAAATATCTCCACGGCCATCTGTATAAAGATGGAAATATCTCTACCGCTATCTTTATAAACATGGAAATAACTCAACCGCTATCTGAATAAACATGGAAATATCTACATCGCTATCTGTAGAAACATGGAAATATCTACATCGCTATCTGTATAAACATGGAAATATCTACACCGCTATCTGTATAAACATGGAAATATCTACACCGCTATCTGTATAAACATGGAAATAACTTCAACGCTATCTGTGTAAACATGGAAATATCTACACAGCTAACTGTGTAAACTTGGAAATACCTACACAGCTATCTGTGTAAAGATGGAAATATCTACACCGCAATCTGTACAAAGATGGAAATATCTACACAGCTATCTCTGTAAACATGGAAATATCTACATCGCCGTCTGTATAAACATGGAAATATCTACAACGCCATCTGTGCAAACATTGAAATATGTACACTGCCAACTGTATAAACATGGAAATATCTACACAGCCATCTCTATAAACATGGAAATGTCTACATCCCTATCTGTATAAACATGGAAATAGCCACACTGATATCTGTGTAAACATGGAAGTATCTACACCGCTATATGTAGAAACATGGAAATATCTACAATGCAATCTCTGTAAACATGGAAATATCTGCACAGCTATCTGTGTAAAGTTGGAAATATCTACACCGCTGTCTGTGTAAAGATGGCAATATCTAAACCGCAATCTGTGCAAAGATGGAAGCATCTACACCGCTACCTCTGAAAACATGGAAATACCTACACCGCTATCTGTATAAACCTGGAAATATCTACACCGCCATCTCTATCAAAATGGAAATATCTACACCGCCATCTGTATAAACATGGAAATATCTACACCGCCACCTGTATAAACATGGAAATATCTACACCCCTATCTGTATAAACATGGAAATATCTACACCCCTATCTGTATAAACATGGAAATATCTAAAATGCTATATCTGTAACATGGAAATAACTACACTGCTATCTGTATAAACATGGAAATATCTACACCGCTATCTGTATAAACATGGAAATATCTACGCCACTATCTGTATAAACATGGTAATATCTACACTACTATCTGTAAAAACATGGAAATACCTACACCGCTATCTGTATACACATGGAAATATCTACACAGCTATCTGTATAAACATGCAAATATCTACAATGTTATCTCTGTAAACATGGCAATATCTACACAGCTATCTGTGTAAATTTGGAAATAACTACACCGCTATCTGTGTAAAGATGTCAATATCTACACCGCAATCTGTGCAAAGATGGAAATATCTGCACTGCTATCTCTGTAAACATGGAAATATCTACACCGCTATATGTATAAACATGGAAATATCTACACTGCTATATATATAAACAAGGTAATATCTACACTGCCATCTGTATAAACATGGAAATATCTACACCGCCATCTGTATAAACATGGAAATACCTACACCGCTATCTGTGTAAACATGGAAATATCTACATAGCCATCTCTATAAACATGGAAATACCTACATCGCTATCTGTATAAACATGGAAATGGCCACACGGCTATCTGTATAAACATGGAAATATCTACACCGCCGTCTGTAAAAACATGGAAGTCTCTACACTGCCATCTTTATACACATGGAAATATCTACAGAGCCATCTGTATAAACATGGAAATATCTACACCGCTATCTGTATAACCATGGAAATATCTACACCTCTATCTGTATAAACATGGAGATATCTACACTGCTATCTGTATAAACATGGAAATATCTACAATGCAATCTCTGTAAACATGGAAATATCTACACAGCTATCTGTGTAAAGTTGGAAATATCTACACAGCTGTCTGTGTATAGATGGCAATAACTACACTGCAATCTGTGCAAATATGGAAGCATCTACACCGCTATCTCTGTAAACATGGAAATAGCTACACCGCTATCTGTATAAACCTGGAAATATCTACACCGCCATCTCTATCAAAATGGAAATATCTACACCGCCATCTGTATAAACATGGAAATACCTACACCGCCATCTATATAAACACGGAAATATCTACACCGCTATCTTTTTAAACATTGAAATAAGCCCACCGCTATCTGTATAAACATGGAAATAACTACACCGCTATCTGTATGAACATGGAAGTATCTTCACCGCTATGTGTACAAACATGGAAATATCTACACCGCCATCTGTATAAACATGTAAATATCTACACAGCAATCTTTATAAACATGGAAATAACTACACCACCATCTTTATAAACATGGAAATATCTACATTGCCATGTGTATACACGTGGAAATATCTACACAGAGATCTGTATAAGCATGGAAATATCTACACCGCTATCTGCATAAACATGGAAATATCTACACCGCTCTCTGTATAAACATGGAAATATCTACATCGCTATCTGCACAAACAGGGAATATCTCCACGGCTATCTGTATTAAAATGGAAATACCTACACCGCTATCTGTATAAACATGGAAATATCTACACAGCTATCTGTGTAAACTTGAAAATACGTACACAGCTATCTGTGTAAACATGGAAATATCTACACCGCAATCTGTACAAAGATGGAAATATTTACACCGCTATCTCTGTAAACATGGAAATATCTACACCGCTATCTGTATAAACATGGAAATATCTACACCGCCATCTGTATAAAAATGGAAATATCTACACTGCCACCTGTATAAACATGGAAATATCTACACAGCCATCTCTATAAACATGGAAATGTCTACATCCCTATCTGTATAAACATGGAAATAGCCACACTGGTATCTGTATAAACATGGAAATATCTACACCACCATCTGTAAAAACATGGAAATATCTACACAGTCATCTGTATAAACATGGAAATAAATACACCGCTATCTCTATAAACATGGAAATAACTACACCGTTTAAAGTATAAACATGGAAATATCTACACCGCTGTCTGTATAAACATGGAAATATCTACACCCATATCTGTAGAAACTTCGAAATATCTCCACCGCCATCTGTATAAACATGGAAATATCTCCACCGCTATCTTTATAAACATGGAAATAACTTCACTGCTATTTGTATAAACATGGAAATATCTACACAGCTATCTGTATAAACATGGAAATATCTACACCGCTATCTGTATAAACATGGAAATATCTACACCGCTATCTGTATAAACATGGAAATATCTTCAACGCTAGCTCTATAAACATGGAAATATCCACACCGCTATCGGTATAAACATGGAAATATCTACACCGCTATCTGTATAAACATGGAAATATCTAAACCAATATGTGTATAAACATGGAAGTATCTACACTGCTATCTGTATAAACATGGAAATATCTACAATGCAATCTCTGTAAACATGGAAATATCTTCACAGCTATGTGTGTAAAGTTGGAAATATCTACACCGCTGTCTGTGTATAGATGGCAATAACTACACCGCAATCTGTGCAAAGATGGAAGCATCTACACCGCTATCTCTGTGTACATGGAAATACCTAAACCGCGATCTGTATAAACCTGGAAATATCTATAGCGCCATTTCTATCAAAATGTTAATATCTACACCGCCATCTGTATAAAGATGGTAATATCTACACCTCTATCTTTATAAACATGGAAATAACTCCACTGCTATCTGTATAAACATGGAAATATCTACACCGCTATCTGTATAAACATGGAAATATCTACACCGCCATCTGTATAAACATGGAAATATCTACACCGCCATCTGTATAAACATGGAAATATCTACACCGCTATCTTTATAAACATGGAAATAACTCCACCGCTATCTGTATAAACATGGAAATATCTACACTGCTATCTGTATAAACATGGAAATATCTACACTGCTATCTGTATAAACATGGAAATATCTACACTGCTATCTGTATAAACATGGAAGTATCTACACTGCTATCTGTATAAACATGGAAATATCTACAATGCAATCTCTGTAAACATGGAAATATCTACACAGCTATCTGTGTAATGTTGGAAATATCTACACCGCTGTCTGTGTATAGATGGCAATATCTACACCGCATTCTGTGCAAAGATGGAAGAATCTACACCGCTATCTCTGTAAACATGGAAATAACTACACCGCTATCTGTATAAACCTGGAAATACCTACACCGCCATCTCTATCAAAATGAAAATACCTACACCACCTTCTGTATAAACATGGAAATATCTACGCCGCCATCTGTATAAACATGGAAATATGTACACCGCTATCTTTATAAACATGGAAATAACTCTAATAGCTATCTGTATAAACATGGAAATATCTACTCCGCTATCTGTATAAACATGGAAATATCTACACCGCTATCTGTATAACCATGGAAATATCTACACCGCTATCTGTATAAACATGGAGATATCTACACTGCTCTCTGTATAAACATGGAAATATCTACAATGCAATCTCTGTAAACATGGAAATATCAACACAGTTATCTGTGTAAAGTTGGAAATATCTACACAGCTGTCTGTGTATAGATGGCAATAACTACACTGCAATCTGTGCAAATATGGAAGCATCTACACCGCTATCTCTGTAAACATGGAAATAGCTACACCGCTATCTGTATAAACCTGGAAATATCTACACCGCCATCTCTATCAAAATGGAAATATCTACACCGCCATCTGTATAAACATGGAAATATCTACACCGCCATCTGTATAAACATGGAAATATCTACACCGCTATCTTTATAAACATGGAAATAACTCCACCGCTATCTGCATAAACATGGAAATATCTACACTGCTCTCTGTATAAACATGGAAATATCTACACCTCTATCTGTACAAACATGGAAATACCTACACCGCCATCTGTATAAACACGGAAATATCTACACCGCTATCTTATAAACATTGAAATAAGTCCACCGCTATCTGTATAAACATGGAAATATCTACACCGCTATCTTTATAAACGTGGAAATAACTTCACTGCTATTTGTATAAACATGGAAATATCTACACAGGTATCTGTATAAACATGGAAATATCTACACCGCTATCTGTATAAACATGGAAATATCTACACCGCCATCTGTATAAACATGGAAATATCTACACCGCCATCTGTATAAACATGGAAATATCTACACCGCTATCTTTATAAACATGGAAATAACTCCACCGCTATCTGTATAAACATGCAAATATCTACACTGCTATCTGTATAAACATGGAAATATCTACGCTGCTATCTGTATAAACATGGAAATATCTACACTGCTATCTGTATAAACATGGAAACACCTTCACCGCTATCTGTATAAACATGGAAATATCTACACCACTATCTGTATAAACATGGAAATATCTACACCACCATCTGTATAAACATGGAAATATCTACCCCGCCATCTCTATCAAAATGGAAATATCTACACCGCTATCTGTATAAACATGGAAATATCTACACCGCTATCTGTTTAAACATGGAAATATCTACACTGCTATCTGTAAAAACATGTAAATATCTACAACTCTATCTGTATATACATGGAAATATCTACACCGCTATCTGTATAAACATGGAAATATCTACAATGATATCTCTGTAAACATGGAAATATCTTCACAGATATCTGTGTAAAGTTGGAAATATCTACATCGCTATCTGTGTAAAGATGGCAATATCTACACCGCAATCTGTGCAAAGATGGAAACATCTGCACTACTATCTCTCCAAACATGGAAATATCTACACCGCTATCGGTATAAACATGGAAATATCTACACCGCCATCTGTATCAAAATGGAAATATCTACACCGCCATCTGTATGAACATGGAAATATCTACACCGCCATCTGTATAAACATGGAAATATCTACACCGCTATCTGTATAAATATGGAAATATCTACACCGCTATCTCTAATAAACATGGAAATATCTACACAGCTGTCTGTATAAACATGGAAATATCTACACTGCTATGTCTATAGACATGGAATTATCTACAACGGCAGCTGTATAAACATGCAAATATCTACACAGTCATCAGTATAAACATGCAAATAACTACACCAGCATCTTTATAAACATGGAAATATCTACACTGCATTCTGTATACACATGGAATTATCTACACAGCCATCTGAATAAACATGGAAATATCTACACCGCTATCTGCATAAACATGGAAATATCTACACCGATCTCTGTATAAACATTGGAAATATGTACATCGCTATCTGTTTAAACAGGGAATATCTCCACTTCTATCTGTATAAACATGGAAATATCTACACCGCTAACTGTATAAACATGGAAATATATACAAAGCTATCTGTATAAACATGGATACGTCTACAACGCTATCTGTGTAAACCTGGAAATACCTACACTGCTATCTTTGTTAACATGGAAATAAGTCCACCTCTATCTGTATAAACATGGAAATATCTACACCGCTATCTTTATAAACATGGAAATAAATCCACGGCTATCTGTATAAACATGGAAATATCTACACCGCTATCTGTATAAACATGGAAATATCTACACCGCCATATGTATAAACATGCAAATATCTACACAGCCATCTGTATAACCATGGAAATAATTACACCACCATCTTTATAAACATGGAAATATCTACATTGCCATCTGTATACACGTGGAAATATCTACACAGCCATGTATATAAGCATGGAAATATCTACAACGCTATCTGCATAAACATGGAAATATCTACAACGCTCTCTGTGTAAACATGGAATTATCTACATTGCTATCTGTACAAACAGGGAATATCTCCACTGCTATCTGTATTAACATGGAAATACATACACCGCTATCTGTATAAACATGGAAATATCTACACCGCTGTCTGTATAAACATGGAAATATCTACACCGCGATCTGTATAAACAAGGAAATATCTACACCGCCATCTGTATGAACATGGAAATATCTACACCGCCATCAGTATAAACATGGAAATATCTACACTGCTACCTGTATAAATATGGAGATATCTACACCGCTATCTCTAATAAACATGGAAATATCTACACCGCCATCTGTATGAACATGGAAATATCTACACCGCAATCTGTATAAACATGCAAATATCTACACAGTCATCTGTATAAACATGCAAATAACTACACCAGCATCTTTATAAACATGGAAATATCTACACTGCCTTCTGTATACACATGGAATTATCTACACAGCCATCTGTATAAACATGGAATTATCTACAACGCTATCTGCATAAACGTGGAAATATCTACACCGCTCTCTGTATAAACATGGAAATATCTACATCGCTATCTGTTTAAACTGGGAATATCTCCACAGCTGACTGTATAAACATGGAAATGTCTACACTGCCATCTGTGTAACATGGAAATATCTACACAGACATCTCTATAAACATGGAAATGTCTACACCGCTAAATGTATAAACATGGAAATATCTACAATTCAATCTCTGTAAACATGGAAATATCTACACAGCTATCTGTGTAAAGTTGGAAATATCTACACCGCTGTCTGTGTAAAGATGGTAATACCTACACCGCGATCTGTGAAAAGATGGAAGCATCTACACCGCTATCTCTGTAAACATGGAAATACCTACACCGCTATCTGTATAAACCTGGAAATATCTACAACGCCATCTCTATCAAAATGGAAATATCTACACTGCCATCTGTATAAACATGGAAATATCTACACCGCTATCTTTATAAACATGGAAATAACTCAACCGCTATCTGAATAAACATGGAAATATCTACATCGCTATCTGTAGAAACATGGAAATATCTACATCGCTATCTGTATAAACATGGAAATATCTACACCGCTATCTGTATAAACATGGAAATATCTACACCGCTATCTGTATAAACATGGAAATAACTTCAACGCTATCTGTGTAAACATGGAAATATCTACACAGCTAACTGTGTAAACTTGGAAATACCTACACAGCTATCTGTGTAAAGATGGAAATATCTACACCGCAATCTGTACAAAGATGGAAATATCTACACAGCTATCTCTGTAAACATGGAAATATCTACATCGCCGTCTGTATAAACATGGAAATATCTACAACGCCATCTGTGCAAACATTGAAATATGTACACTGCCAACTGTATAAACATGGAAATATCTACACAGCCATCTCTATAAACATGGAAATGTCTACATCCCTATCTGTATAAACATGGAAATAGCCACACTGATATCTGTGTAAACATGGAAGTATCTACACCGCTATATGTAGAAACATGGAAATATCTACAATGCAATCTCTGTAAACATGGAAATATCTGCACAGCTATCTGTGTAAAGTTGGAAATATCTACACCGCTGTCTGTGTAAAGATGGCAATATCTAAACCGCAATCTGTGCAAAGATGGAAGCATCTACACCGCTACCTCTGAAAACATGGAAATACCTACACCGCTATCTGTATAAACCTGGAAATATCTACACCGCCATCTCTATCAAAATGGAAATATCTACACCGCCATCTGTATAAACATGGAAATATCTACACCGCCACCTGTATAAACATGGAAATATCTACACCCCTATCTGTATAAACATGGAAATATCTACACCCCTATCTGTATAAACATGGAAACATCTAAAATGCTATATCTGTAACATGGAAATATCTACACTGCTATCTGTATAAACATGGAAATATCTACACCGCTATCTGTATAAACATGGAAATATCTACGCCACTATCTGTATAAACATGGTAATATCTACACTACTATCTGTAAAAACATGGAAATACCTACACCGCTATCTGTATACACATGGAAATATCTACACAGCTATCTGTATAAACATGCAAATATCTACAATGTTATCTCTGTAAACATGGCAATATCTACACAGCTATCTGTGTAAATTTGGAAATAACTACACCGCTATCTGTGTAAAGATGTCAATATCTACACCGCAATCTGTGCAAAGATGGAAATATCTGCACTGCTATCTCTGTAAACATGGAAATATCTACACCGCTATATGTATAAACATGGAAATATCTACACTGCTATATATATAAACAAGGTAATATCTACACTGCCATCTGTATAAACATGGAAATATCTACACCGCCATCTGTATAAACATGGAAATACCTACACCGCTATCTGTGTAAACATGGAAATATCTACATAGCCATCTCTATAAACATGGAAATACCTACATCGCTATCTGTATAAACATGGAAATGGCCACACGGCTATCTGTATAAACATGGAAATATCTACACCGCCGTCTGTAAAAACATGGAAGTCTCTACACTGCCATCTTTATACACATGGAAATATCTACAGAGCCATCTGTATAAACATGGAAATATCTACACCGCTATCTGTATAACCATGGAAATATCTACACCTCTATCTGTATAAACATGGAGATATCTACACTGCTATCTGTATAAACATGGAAATATCTACAATGCAATCTCTGTAAACATGGAAATATCTACACAGCTATCTGTGTAAAGTTGGAAATATCTACACAGCTGTCTGTGTATAGATGGCAATAACTACACTGCAATCTGTGCAAATATGGAAGCATCTACACCGCTATCTCTGTAAACATGGAAATAGCTACACCGCTATCTGTATAAACCTGGAAATATCTACACCGCCATCTCTATCAAAATGGAAATATCTACACCGCCATCTGTATAAACATGGAAATACCTACACCGCCATCTATATAAACACGGAAATATCTACACCGCTATCTTTTTAAACATTGAAATAAGCCCACCGCTATCTGTATAAACATGGAAATAACTACACCGCTATCTGTATGAACATGGAAGTATCTTCACCGCTATGTGTACAAACATGGAAATATCTACACCGCCATCTGTATAAACATGTAAATATCTACACAGCAATCTTTATAAACATGGAAATAACTACACCACCATCTTTATAAACATGGAAATATCTACATTGCCATGTGTATACACGTGGAAATATCTACACAGAGATCTGTATAAGCATGGAAATATCTACACCGCTATCTGCATAAACATGGAAATATCTACACCGCTCTCTGTATAAACATGGAAATATCTACATCGCTATCTGCACAAACAGGGAATATCTCCACGGCTATCTGTATTAAAATGGAAATACCTACACCGCTATCTGTATAAACATGGAAATATCTACACAGCTATCTGTGTAAACTTGAAAATACGTACACAGCTATCTGTGTAAACATGGAAATATCTACACCGCAATCTGTACAAAGATGGAAATATTTACACCGCTATCTCTGTAAACATGGAAATATCTACACCGCTATCTGTATAAACATGGAAATATCTACACCGCCATCTGTATAAAAATGGAAATATCTACACTGCCACCTGTATAAACATGGAAATATCTACACAGCCATCTCTATAAACATGGAAATGTCTACATCCCTATCTGTATAAACATGGAAATAGCCACACTGGTATCTGTATAAACATGGAAATATCTACACCACCATCTGTAAAAACATGGAAATATCTACACAGTCATCTGTATAAACATGGAAATAAATACACCGCTATCTCTATAAACATGGAAATAACTACACCGTTTAAAGTATAAACATGGAAATATCTACACCGCTGTCTGTATAAACATGGAAATATCTACACCCATATCTGTAGAAACTTCGAAATATCTCCACCGCCATCTGTATAAACATGGAAATATCTCCACCGCTATCTTTATAAACATGGAAATAACTTCACTGCTATTTGTATAAACATGGAAATATCTACACAGCTATCTGTATAAACATGGAAATATCTACACCGCTATCTGTATAAACATGGAAATATCTACACCGCTATCTGTATAAACATGGAAATATCTTCAACGCTAGCTCTATAAACATGGAAATATCCACACCGCTATCGGTATAAACATGGAAATATCTACACCGCTATCTGTATAAACATGGAAATATCTAAACCAATATGTGTATAAACATGGAAGTATCTACACTGCTATCTGTATAAACATGGAAATATCTACAATGCAATCTCTGTAAACATGGAAATATCTTCACAGCTATGTGTGTAAAGTTGGAAATATCTACACCGCTGTCTGTGTATAGATGGCAATAACTACACCGCAATCTGTGCAAAGATGGAAGCATCTACACCGCTATCTCTGTGTACATGGAAATACCTAAACCGCGATCTGTATAAACCTGGAAATATCTATAGCGCCATTTCTATCAAAATGTTAATATCTACACCGCCATCTGTATAAAGATGGTAATATCTACACCTCTATCTTTATAAACATGGAAATAACTCCACTGCTATCTGTATAAACATGGAAATATCTACACCGCTATCTGTATAAACATGGAAATATCTACACCGCCATCTGTATAAACATGGAAATATCTACACCGCCATCTGTATAAACATGGAAATATCTACACCGCTATCTTTATAAACATGGAAATAACTCCACCGCTATCTGTATAAACATGGAAATATCTACACTGCTATCTGTATAAACATGGAAATATCTACACTGCTATCTGTATAAACATGGAAATATCTACACTGCTATCTGTATAAACATGGAAGTATCTACACTGCTATCTGTATAAACATGGAAATATCTACAATGCAATCTCTGTAAACATGGAAATATCTACACAGCTATCTGTGTAATGTTGGAAATATCTACACCGCTGTCTGTGTATAGATGGCAATATCTACACCGCATTCTGTGCAAAGATGGAAGAATCTACACCGCTATCTCTGTAAACATGGAAATAACTACACCGCTATCTGTATAAACCTGGAAATACCTACACCGCCATCTCTATCAAAATGAAAATACCTACACCACCTTCTGTATAAACATGGAAATATCTACGCCGCCATCTGTATAAACATGGAAATATGTACACCGCTATCTTTATAAACATGGAAATAACTCTAATAGCTATCTGTATAAACATGGAAATATCTACTCCGCTATCTGTATAAACATGGAAATATCTACACCGCTATCTGTATAACCATGGAAATATCTACACCGCTATCTGTATAAACATGGAGATATCTACACTGCTCTCTGTATAAACATGGAAATATCTACAATGCAATCTCTGTAAACATGGAAATATCAACACAGTTATCTGTGTAAAGTTGGAAATATCTACACAGCTGTCTGTGTATAGATGGCAATAACTACACTGCAATCTGTGCAAATATGGAAGCATCTACACCGCTATCTCTGTAAACATGGAAATAGCTACACCGCTATCTGTATAAACCTGGAAATATCTACACCGCCATCTCTATCAAAATGGAAATATCTACACCGCCATCTGTATAAACATGGAAATATCTACACCGCCATCTGTATAAACATGGAAATATCTACACCGCTATCTTTATAAACATGGAAATAACTCCACCGCTATCTGCATAAACATGGAAATATCTACACTGCTCTCTGTATAAACATGGAAATATCTACACCTCTATCTGTACAAACATGGAAATACCTACACCGCCATCTGTATAAACACGGAAATATCTACACCGCTATCTTATAAACATTGAAATAAGTCCACCGCTATCTGTATAAACATGGAAATATCTACACCGCTATCTTTATAAACGTGGAAATAACTTCACTGCTATTTGTATAAACATGGAAATATCTACACAGGTATCTGTATAAACATGGAAATATCTACACCGCTATCTGTATAAACATGGAAATATCTACACCGCCATCTGTATAAACATGGAAATATCTACACCGCCATCTGTATAAACATGGAAATATCTACACCGCTATCTTTATAAACATGGAAATAACTCCACCGCTATCTGTATAAACATGCAAATATCTACACTGCTATCTGTATAAACATGGAAATATCTACGCTGCTATCTGTATAAACATGGAAATATCTACACTGCTATCTGTATAAACATGGAAACACCTTCACCGCTATCTGTATAAACATGGAAATATCTACACCACTATCTGTATAAACATGGAAATATCTACACCACCATCTGTATAAACATGGAAATATCTACCCCGCCATCTCTATCAAAATGGAAATATCTACACCGCTATCTGTATAAACATGGAAATATCTACACCGCTATCTGTTTAAACATGGAAATATCTACACTGCTATCTGTAAAAACATGTAAATATCTACAACTCTATCTGTATATACATGGAAATATCTACACCGCTATCTGTATAAACATGGAAATATCTACAATGATATCTCTGTAAACATGGAAATATCTTCACAGATATCTGTGTAAAGTTGGAAATATCTACATCGCTATCTGTGTAAAGATGGCAATATCTACACCGCAATCTGTGCAAAGATGGAAACATCTGCACTACTATCTCTCCAAACATGGAAATATCTACACTGCTATCGGTATAAACATGGAAATATCTACACCGCCATCTGTATCAAAATGGAAATATCTACACCGCCATCTGTATGAACATGGAAATATCTACACCGCCATCTGTATAAACATGGAAATATCTACACCGCTATCTGTATAAATATGGAAATATCTACACCGCTATCTCTAATAAACATGGAAATATCTACACAGCTGTCTGTATAAACATGGAAATATCTACACTGCTATGTCTATAGACATGGAATTATCTACAACGGCAGCTGTATAAACATGCAAATATCTACACAGTCATCAGTATAAACATGCAAATAACTACACCAGCATCTTTATAAACATGGAAATATCTACACTGCATTCTGTATACACATGGAATTATCTACACAGCCATCTGAATAAACATGGAAATATCTACACCGCTATCTGCATAAACATGGAAATATCTACACCGATCTCTGTATAAACATTGGAAATATGTACATCGCTATCTGTTTAAACAGGGAATATCTCCACTTCTATCTGTATAAACATGGAAATATCTACACCGCTAACTGTATAAACATGGAAATATATACAAAGCTATCTGTATAAACATGGATACGTCTACAACGCTATCTGTGTAAACCTGGAAATACCTACACTGCTATCTTTGTTAACATGGAAATAAGTCCACCTCTATCTGTATAAACATGGAAATATCTACACCGCTATCTTTATAAACATGGAAATAAATCCACGGCTATCTGTATAAACATGGAAATATCTACACCGCTATCTGTATAAACATGGAAATATCTACACCGCCATATGTATAAACATGCAAATATCTACACAGCCATCTGTATAACCATGGAAATAATTACACCACCATCTTTATAAACATGGAAATATCTACATTGCCATCTGTATACACGTGGAAATATCTACACAGCCATGTATATAAGCATGGAAATATCTACAACGCTATCTGCATAAACATGGAAATATCTACAACGCTCTCTGTGTAAACATGGAATTATCTACATTGCTATCTGTACAAACAGGGAATATCTCCACTGCTATCTGTATTAACATGGAAATACATACACCGCTATCTGTATAAACATGGAAATATCTACACCGCTGTCTGTATAAACATGGAAATATCTACACCGCGATCTGTATAAACAAGGAAATATCTACACCGCCATCTGTATGAACATGGAAATATCTACACCGCCATCAGTATAAACATGGAAATATCTACACTGCTACCTGTATAAATATGGAGATATCTACACCGCTATCTCTAATAAACATGGAAATATCTACACCGCCATCTGTATGAACATGGAAATATCTACACCGCAATCTGTATAAACATGCAAATATCTACACAGTCATCTGTATAAACATGCAAATAACTACACCAGCATCTTTATAAACATGGAAATATCTACACTGCCTTCTGTATACACATGGAATTATCTACACAGCCATCTGTATAAACATGGAATTATCTACAACGCTATCTGCATAAACGTGGAAATATCTACACCGCTCTCTGTATAAACATGGAAATATCTACATCGCTATCTGTTTAAACTGGGAATATCTCCACAGCTGACTGTATAAACATGGAAATGTCTACACTGCCATCTGTGTAACATGGAAATATCTACACAGACATCTCTATAAACATGGAAATGTCTACACCGCTAAATGTATAAACATGGAAATATCTACAATTCAATCTCTGTAAACATGGAAATATCTACACAGCTATCTGTGTAAAGTTGGAAATATCTACACCGCTGTCTGTGTAAAGATGGTAATACCTACACCGCGATCTGTGAAAAGATGGAAGCATCTACACCGCTATCTCTGTAAACATGGAAATACCTACACCGCTATCTGTATAAACCTGGAAATATCTACAACGCCATCTCTATCAAAATGGAAATATCTACACTGCCATCTGTATAAACATGGAAATATCTACACCGCTATCTTTATAAACATGGAAATAACTCCACCGCTATCTGTATAAACATGGAAATATCTACACCGCTATCTGTATAAACATGGAAATACCTACACGGCTATCTGTATAAACCTGGAAATATCTACACCGCTATGTGTATAAACATGGAAATATCTACACCGCTATCGGTATAAACATGGTAATATCTACACCACTATCTGTATACACATGGAAATATCTACACCGCTATCTGTATAAACATGGAAATATTTACAATGCTATCTCTGAAAACATGGAAATATCTTCACAGCTATCCATGTAAAGTTGGAAATACCTACACCGCTATGTGTGTAAAGATTGCAATATCTACACTGCTATGTGTATAAACATGGAAATATCTACACCGCTATCTGCATAAACATGGAAATATCTACAATGCAATCTCTGTAAACGTGGAAATATCTACACAGCTATCTGTGTAAAGTTGGAAATATCTACACCACTGTCTGTGTAAAGATGGCAATATCTACACCGCAATCTGTGCAAAGATGGAAACTTCTACACCGCTATCTCTGTAAACATGGAAATAAATACACCGCTATCTGTATAAACCTGGAAATATGTACACCGCCATCTCTATCAAAATGGAAATATCTACACCGCCATCTGTATAAACATGGAAATATCTACATCGCCATCTGTACAAACATGGAAATATCTACACCGCTATCTTTATTAACATGGAAATAAGTCCACCGCTATCTGTATAAACATGGAAATATCTACACCTATATCTTTATAAACATGGGAATAAGTCCACGGCTATCTGTATAAACATGGAAATATCTATACCGCGATCTGTATACACATGGAAATATCTACACCCCTATCGGTATAAGCATGGAAATATCTTCACAACGATCTGTATAAACATGGAAATATCTACACCGTTATCTGTATAAACATGGTAATATCTACACTACCATCTATATAAACATGGAAATATCTACACTGCCATCTGTATAAACATGGAAATATCTACAATGCCATCTGTAGAAAGATGGAAATATCTACACCGCAATCGGTGTAAACATGGAAATATCTACACCGATATCTGTAAAAACTTGGAAATATATACACCGCCATCTGTATCAAAATGGAAATATCTACACCGCCATCTGTATGAACATGGAAATAGCTACACCGCCATCTGTATAAACATGGAAATATCTACACTGCTATCTGTATAAATATGGAGATATCTACACCGCTATCTCTAATAAACATGGAAATATCTACACCGCCATCTGTATGAACATGGAAATATCTACACCGCAATCTGTATAAACATGCAAATATCTACACAGTCATCTGTATTAACATGCAAATAACTACACCAGCATCTTTATAAACATGGAAATATCTACACTGCCTTCTGTATACACATGGAATTATCTACACAGCCATCTGTATAAACATGGAATTATCTACAACGCTATCTGCATAAACATGGAAATATCTACACCGCTCTCTGTATAAACATGGAAATATCTACATCGCTATCTGTTTAAACAGGGAATATCTCCACAGATGACTGTATAAACATGGAAATATCTACACTGCCATCTGTGTAACATGGAAATATCTACACAGACATCTCTATAAACATGGAAATGTCTACACCGCTAAATGTATAAACATGGAAATATCTACAATTCAATCTCTGTAAACATGGAAATATCTACACAGCTATCTGTGTAAAGTTGGAAATATCTACACCGCTGTCTGTGTAAAGATGGTAATACCTACACCGCGATCTGTGCAAAGATGGAAGCATCTACACCGCTATCTCTGTAAACATGGAAATACCTACACCGTTATCTGTATAAACCTGGAAATATCTACAACGCCATCTCTATCAAAATGGAAATATCTACACTGCCATCTGTATAAACATGGAAATATCTACACCGCTATATTTATAAACATGGAAATAACTCCACCGCTATCTGTATAAACATGGAAATATCTACACAGCTATCTGTATAAACATGGAAATACCTACACGGCTATCTGTAGAAACCTGGAAATATCTACACCGCTATGTGTATAAACATGGAAATATCTACACCGCTATCTGCATAAACATGGAAATATCTACAATGCAATCTCTGTAAACGTGGAAATATCTACACAGCTATCTGTGTAAAGTTGGAAATATCTACACCACTGTCTGTGTAAAGATGGCAATATCTACACCGCAATCTGTGCAAAGATGGAAACTTCTACACCGCTATCTCTGTAAACATGGAAATAAATACACCGCTATCTGTATAAACCTGGAAATATGTACACCGCCATCTCTATCAAAATGGAAATATCTACACCGCCATCTGTATAAACATGGAAATATCTACATCGCCATCTGTACAAACATGGAAATATCTACACCGCTATCTTTATTAACATGGAAATAAGTCCACCGCTATCTGTATAAACACGGAAATATCTACACCTCTATCTTTATAAACATGGGAATAAGTCCACGGCTATCTGTATAAACATAGAAATATCTACACCGCAATCTGTATAAACATGGAAATATCTACACAGCCATCTGTATAAACATTTAATTAACTACACCACCATCTTTAAAAACATGGAAATATCAACATTGCCATTTGTATACGCGTGGAAATATCAACAAAGCCATCTGTATAAGCATGGAAATATCTACACCGCTATCTGCATAAACATGGAAATATCTACACCGCCATCTTCAGAAACATGGATGTATCTACACCGCCATCTGTATAAACATGGAAATATCTACACCACTCTCTGTAAAAACATGGAAATATCTTCACTGCCATCTGTGTAAACATGGAAATATCTACACCGCCATCTGTATAAAGATGGTAATATATACACCGCAATCTGTATAAATATGGAAATACCTACACCGCTATCTCTATAAACATCGAAATATCTACACCGCCATCTGTATAAACATGGAAATACTTACAAAGTTATCTGTTTAAACATGGAAATATCTGCACCGCCATCTGCATGTACATGGAAATATCTACGCCGCCATGTGTATAAACATGGAAATATTTACACGGCCATCTGTGTATAGATGATAATTTCAACACCGCCATCTGTAGGAACATGGAAATATCTACACCGCTATTTCTATAAACATGGAAATATCTGCACTGCCATCTGTAAAAACATGGAAATACGTATAAAGTCATCTGCATAAACATGGAAATATCTACAATGCCATCTGTATACACATGGAAATATCTACACAGCCATCTGTATAAACATGTAAATATCTACAATGCTATCTCTATAAACATGGAAATGTCTACACCGCCATCTCTATAAACATGAAAATATCTACACTGCCATCTCCATAAACATGGAACTAACTACTCTGCCGTCTGTATAAACATGGAAACATCTACACCGCCATCTGTGTGAATAAGGAAATATCTTCAATGCCATCTGTATAAAGATATAAATATCTGCACCGCGAGCTGTATAAACATGGAAATATCTACATCGCTATCTGTATAAACGTGGAAATACCAACACCGCTGTCGGGATAAACATGGAAATATCTACAACGCCATCTATATGAACATGGAAATATCTACACCGCTATGTCTATAAACATGGAAATACCTACACCGCTATCTCTATAAACACGGAAATATCTACACCGCTATCTGTATAAACATGGAAATAACTACACCGCTATCTGTATAAACATGGAAATATCTACACCGCGATCTGTATAAACAGGGAAATATCTTCACCACGATCTGTATAAACATGGAAATATCTACACCGTTATCTGTATAAACATGGTAATATCTTCACCACCACCTATATAAACATGGAAATATCTACACCACCATCTGTATAAACATGGAAATATCTACAATGCCATCCGTAGAAAGATGGGAATATCTACACCGCAATCTGTGTAAACATGGAAATATCGACACCGATATCTGTAAAAACATGGAAATATCTACACCGGTATCTCTATAAACATGGAAATAACTACACCGCGATCTGTATAAACATGGAAATATCTACACCGCGATCTGTATAAACATGGAAATATCTTCACAACTACCATTATAAACATGGAAAATCTACACCGCCATCTTTATAAACATGGAAATACCTACAAAGTCATCTGTATAAACATGGAAATATCTACACAGCCATCTGTATAAACATGGAAATATCTACACAGCCATCTGTATATACATGGGAATATCTACACCGCTCTCTGTATAAACATGGAAATAACTACACCGCTATTAGTATAAACAAGGAAATATCTACACCGTGATCTGTATAAACATGGAAATATCTACACCGCTATCTCTATAAACATGGAAATATCTACACCCCTATCTGTATAAGCATGGAAATATCCACACCGCTGTCTGTATAAACATGGAAAAACCAACACTGCTATCTCTATGAACATGGAAATATCTACACCGCCATCTGTATAAACATGGAAATATCTACAATGCCATCCGTAAACACATGGAAATAACTACACGGCAATCTGTGTATAGATGGAAACATCAACACCGCCATCTGTCCAAACATGAAAATATCTACACTGCTATTTCTATAAACATGGAATTATCTACACTGCGGTCTGTATAAACATGGAAATATCTACACCGGTATCTGTATAAACAGGGAAATATCTACACCACGATCTGTATAAACATGGAAATATATACAGCACTATTTGTATAAACATGGAAATATCTGCACCGCTATCTCTATAAACATGGAAATATCTACAAAGCCATCTGTATAAACTTGGAAATAACTACACAGTCATGTGTAGGAACATGGAAATATCTACACTGCCATCTGTATAAACATAGAAATATCTACACAGCCCTCTGTATAAATATGGAAATATCTGCATAGGCATCTGTGTAAACATGGAAATATCTGCACCGCTATCTGTATAAACATGGAAATACCTACACCGCTGTCTGTTTAAACATGGAAATATGTACATCGGTATGTGTATAAACATGGAAATATCTCCACCGTTATCTGTTTAAACATGGAAATATCTACAGCGCCATCTCTATAAACATTGAAATATCTACACTGCCCTCAGTAAAAACATGGAAATATCTACACAGTAATCTCAATAAACATGGAAATATCTACCCCACCATCTGTATAAACATGGAAATACCTACAATACCATCAGTATACACATGGAAATACCTACACAGACATCTGTATAAATATGGAAATATCTACACGGACATCTGTATAAACATGGGAATATCTACACTGCCATCTGTAGAAAGATGGAAATATCTACACCGCTATCGCTATTAATATGTAAATATCTACACCGCCATCTCTATAAACATGAAAATATCTACACTGCCATCTCCATAAAGATGGAAGTATCTACTCCGCCATTTGTATAAACACGGAAATATCTACACCACCATCTGTGTAAACATGGAAATACCTACACCGCTATCTGTATAAACATGGAAATATCTACACTGCCATCTGCATGTCCATGGAAATATCTACGCCGCCATCTGTATAAACATGGAAATATCTACACGGCCATCTGTGTATGGATGGAAATATCAACACCGCCATCTGTACAAACATGGAAATATCTACACCGCTCTCTCTATAAACATGGAAATATCTGCACTGCCATCTGTAAAAACATGGAAATACCTATACAGTCATCTGTACAAACATGGAAATATCTACAATGCCATGTGTATACACATGGAAATATCTACACAGCCATCGGTATAAACATGTAAATATCTACAGTGCTATCTCTATAAACATGGAAATATCTACACCGCCTTCTCTATAAACATGAAAATATCTACACTGCCATCTCCATAAAGATGGAACTAACTACTACGCCATCTGTATAAACATGGAAATATCTACAATGCCATCCGTAGAAAGATGGAAATATCTACACCAATATCTGTAAAAAAATGGAAATATCTACACCGCTATCTGTATAAACATGGAAATATCTACACTGCGATCTGTATAAACATGGAAATATCTACAGTGCCTTCTCTATAAACATTGAAATATCTACACTGCCATCTGTAAATATATGGAAATATCTACACAGTCATCTGAATAAACATGGAAATAACTACACCACCATCTGTATAAACATGGAAATACCTACAATACGATCTGTATACACATGGAAATATCTACACAGACATCTGTATAAATATGGAAATATCTACACCACCATCTGTATAAACATGGAAATATCTAAACTGCCATCTGTAGAAAGATGGAAATATCTACACCGCTATCTCTATAAATATGGAAATATCTACACTGCCATCTCTATAAACATGAAACTATCTACACTGCCATCTCTATAAACATGGAACTAACTACTCCGCCATGTGTATAAACATGGAAACATCTACACCGCCATCTGTGTGAATAAGGAAATATCTACAATGCCATCTGTATAAAGATATAAATATCTGCACCGCGAGCTGTATAAACATCGAAATATCTACATCGCTATCTGTATAAACGTGGAAATACCAACTCCGCTATCGGTATAAACATGGAAATACCTACAATGCCATCTATATAAACATGGAAATATCTACACCGCTATGTCTATAAACATGGAAATACCTACACCGCTATCTCTATAAACATGGAAATATCTACACCGCTATCTGTATAAACATGGAAATATCTACACCGCTATCTGTATAAACATGGAAATATCTATACCGCGATCTGTATAAACATGGAAATATCTACACCCCGATCGGTATAAGCATGGAAATATCTTCACAACGATCTGTATAAACATGGAAATATCTACACCGTTATCTGTATAAACATGGTAATATCTACACTACCATCTATATAAACATGGAAATATCTACACTGCCATCTGTATAAACATGGAAATATCTACAATGCCATCTGTAGAAAGATGGAAATATCTACACCGCAATCGGTGTAAACGTGGAAATATCTACACCGATATCTGTAAAAACTTGGAAATATATACACCGCCATCTGTATAAACATGGAAATATCTACACAACGATCTGTATAAACATGGAAATATCTACACCGCGATCTGTATAAACATGGAAATATCTACACCGCTATCTGTATAAACATGGAAATATCTACACCACTATCTGTAGAAACATGGAAATAACTACACTGCTAATTGTATAAACAAGGAAATATCAACACCGTGATCTGTATAAACATGGAAATATTTACGCCGCTATCTGTATATTCATGGAAATTTCTACACCGTTATCTGCATAAATATGGAAATAACTAAACCGCTATCTCTATAAACATGGAAATATCTACACCGCCATCTGTATAAACATGGAAATACCTATATAGACATCTGTGTAAACACGGAAATATCTACACCACCATCTGTATAAACATGGAAATATCTACAATGCCATCTATATACACATGGAAATACCTACACGGCAATCTGTGTATAGATGGAAACATCAACACCGCCATCTGTACAAACTTGGAAATATCTACACTGCTATCTTTATAAACTTGGAAATATCTATATTGCGGTCTGTATAAACATGGAAATATCTACACCGGTATCTGTATAAACATGGAAATATCTACACCGCTATCTGTATAAACATGGAAATAACTACACCGCTATCTGTATAAACATGGAAATATCTACACCGCCATCTGTATAAACATGGAAATATCTACAATGCCATCTGTAGAAAGATGGAAATATCTACACCGCAATCTGTGTAAACATGGAAATATCTACACCAATATCTGTAAAAACATGGAAATACCTACACCGCTATCTGTATATACATGGAAATATCTACAGCGCGATCTGTATAAACATGGAAATATCTACAGCGCTTTCTCTATAAACATTGAAATATCTACACTGCCATCTGTAAATATATGGAAATAACTGCACAGTCATCTGAATAAACATGGAAATATCTACACCACCATCTGTATAAACATGGAAATACCTACAATACCATCTGTATACACATGGAAATATCTACACAGACATCTGTATAAATATGGAAATATCTACACCGCCATATGTATAAACATGGAAATATCTAAACTGCCATCTGTAGAAAGATGGAAATATCTACACCGCTATCTCTATAAATACGGAAATATCTACACCGCCATCTCTATAAACATGAAAATATCTACACTGCCATCTCCATAAAGATGGAAGTATCTACTCCGCCATGTGTATAAACACGGAAATATCTACACCACCACCTGTGTAAACCTGGAAATATCTATACCGCTAACTGTATAAACATGGAAATATCTACATCACGATCTGTATAAACATGGAAATATCTACACCGCTATCTGTATAAACATGGAAATATCTTCACCACGATCTGTATAAACATGGAAATATCTACACCGCTATCTGTATAAACATGGTAATATCTACACCACCATCTATATAAACATGGAAATATCTACACCACGTTCTGTATAAACATGGAAATATCTGCACCGCTATCTGTATAGACATGGAAATATCTACAAAGCCATCTGTATAAACATGGAAATACCTACACAGTCATGTGTAGGAACATGGAAATATCTACACTGCCATCTGTATAAACATAGAAATATCTACACAGCCCTCTGTATAAATATGGAGATAACTGCATAGGCATCTGTATAAACATGGAAATATCTGCACCGCTATCTGTATAAACGTGGAAATACCTACACTGCTGTCTCTATAAACATGGCAATATGTGCACCGCTATGTGTATATACATGGAAATATCTCCACTGCTGTCTGTATAAACATGGAAATATCTCCACCGCTTTCTGTATAAACATAGAAATATCTAAAGCGCCGTCTCTATGAACATTGAAATATCTACACTTCAATCTGTAAAAACATAGAAATAACTACACAGTCATCGGAATAAACATGGAAATATCTACACCAACATCTGTAAAAACATTGAAATACCTTCAATATCATCTGTATACACATGGAAATATCTACAAGACATCTGTGTAAATATGGAAATATCTACACCGCAATCTGTAGAAACATGGAAATATGTACACTGCCATCTGTAGAAAGATGGAAATATCTACACCGCTATCTCTATAAATATGGAAATATCTAAACCGCCATCTCTATAAACATGAAAATATCTACACTGCCAACTCCATAAAGATGGAAGTATCCACTCCGCCATGTGTATAAACACGGAAATATCTACACCAACATCTGTGAAAACATGGAAATATCTACACCGCTATCTGTATAAACATGGAAATATCTACACTGCCATCTGCATGTCCATGGAAATATCTACGCCGCCATATGTAAAAACATGGAAATATCTACACGGCCATCTGTGTATAGATGGAAATATCAACACCGCCATCTGTACAAATATGGAAATATCCACACCGCTATCTCTATAAACATGGAAATATCTGCACTGCCATCTGTAAAAACATGAAAATACGTATACATTCATCTGTATAAACATGGAATTATCTACAACGCCATCTGTATAAACATGTAAATATCTACACTGCTATCTCTATAAACATGGAAATATCTTCACCGCCATCTCTATAAACATGAAAATATCTACACTGCCATCTCCGTAAACATGGAACTAACTACTCCGCCATCTGTATAAACCTGGAAACATCTACACCACCATCATGTGAATAAGGAAATATCTACAATGCCATCTGTATAAAGATATAAATATCTGCACCGCGAGCTGTATAAACATGGAAATACCTACATCGCTATCTGTATAAACGTGGAAATACCAACACCGCTATCGGTATATACATGGAAATATCTACAAACGCCATCTATATAAACATGGAAATACCTACACCGCTATCTCTATAAACATGGAAATATCTACACTGCTATCTGTATAAACATGGAAATATCTACACCGCTATCTGTATAAATATGGAAATATCTATACCGCGATCTGTATAAACATGGAAATATCTACACCCCGATCTGTATAAACATGGAAATACCTTCACCACGATTTGTATAAACACGGAAATATCTACAACGCTATCTGTATAAACATGGTAATATGTACACCACCATCTATATAAACATGGAAATATCTACACCACCATCTGTGAAAACATGGAAATATCTACACCGCTATCTGTATAAACATGGAAATATCTACACTGCCATCTGCATGTCCATGGAAATATCTACGCAGCCATCTGTATAAACATGGAAATATCTACACTGCTATCTCTATAAACATGGAAATATCTTCACCGCCATCTCTATAAACATGAAAAAATCTACACTGCCATCTCCATAAACATGGAACTAACTACTCCGCCATCTGTATAAACATGGAAAATACTACAATGCCATCTGTAGAAAGATGGAAATATCTACACCACAATCTGTATAAACATGGAAATATCTATACCAATATCTGTAAAAACATGGAAATATCTACACTGCTATCTGTATAAACATGGAAATATCTACACCGCGATCTGTATAAACATGGAAATATCTACAGCGCCTTCTCTATAAACATTGAAATATCTACACTGCCATCTGTAAATATATGGAAATATCTACACAGTTATCTGAATAAACATGGAAATATTTACACCACCATCTGTATAAACATGGAAATAGCTACAATACCATCTGTATACACATGGAAATATCTACACAGACATCTGTATAAATATGGAAATATCTACACCGCCGTCTGTATCAACATGGAAATATCTACACTGCCATCTGTAGAAAGATGGAAATATCTACACCGCTATCTCTATAAATATGGAAATATCTACACCGCCATCTTTATAAACATGAAAATATCTACACTGCCATCTCCATAAAGATGGAAGTATCTACTCTGCCATGTGTATAAACACGGAAATATCTACACCACCATCTGTGTAAAGTTGGAAATATCTACACCGCTATCTCTATAAACATGGAAATATCTACACTGCCATCTGCATGTCCATGGAAATATCTACGCCGCCATCTGTATAAACATTGAAATATCTAGACGGCCATCTGTGTATAGATGGAAATATCAACACCGCCATCTGTACAAACATGGAAATATCTCCACCGCTATCTCTATAAACATGGAAATATCTGCACTGCCATCTGTAAAAATATGGAAATACCTATACAGTCATCTGTATAAACATGGAAATATCTACAATGCCATCTGTATACACATGGAAATATCTACACAGCCATCTGTATAAACATGTAAATATCTACACTGCTATCTCTATAAACATGGAAATATCTACACCGTCATCTCTATAAACATGAAAATACCTACACTGCCATCTTCATAAACATGGAACTAACTACTCCGCCATCTGTATAAACATGGAAACACCTACACCGCCATCTGTGTGAATAAGGAAGTATCTACAATGCCATCTGTATAAAGATATAAATATCTCCACCGCGATCTGTATAAACATGGAAATATCTTCACCACGATCTGTATAAACATGGATATATCTACAACGCTATCTGTATAAACATGGTAATATTTACACCACCATCTATATAAACATGGAAATATCTACACCGCCGTCTGTATAAACATGGAAATATCTACAATGCCATCTGTAGAAAGATGGAAATATCTACACTGCCATCTGCATGTCCATGGAAATACCTACGCCGCCATCTGTATAAACATGGAAATATCTACACGGCCATCTGTGTATAGATGGAAATATCAACACCGCCATCTGTACAAACATGGAAATATCTACACCGCTATCTCTATAAACATGGAAATATCTGCACTTCCATCCTTAAAAACATGGAAATAACTATACAGTCATCTGTATAAAGATGGAAATATCTACAATTACATCTGTATACACATGGAAATATCTACACAGCCACCTGTATAAACATGTAAATATCTACACTGCTATCTCTATAAACATGGAAATATCTACACCGCCATCTCTATAAACATGAAAATATCTACACTGCCATCTCCATAAACATGGAACTAACTACTCCGCCATCTGTATAAACATGGAAACATCTACACCGCCATCTGTTTGAATAAGGAAATATCTACAATGCCATCTGTATAAAGATATATATATCTGCACCGCGAGCTGTATAAACATGGAAATATCTACATCGCTATCTATATAAACGTGGAAATACCAACACCGCTATCGGAATAAACATGGAAATATCTACAACGCCATCAATATAAACATGGAAATATCTACACCGCTATGTCTATAAACATGGAAATACCTACACCGCTATCTCTATAAACATGGAAATATCTACAACGCTATCTGTATAAGCATGGCAATATCTACACCGCTATCTGTATAAACATGGAAATATCTACACCGCGATCTGTATAAACATGGAAATATCTACACCGCGATCTGTATAAACATGGAAATATCTTCACCACGATCTGAATAAACATGGAAATATCTACACCGCTATCTGTATAAACATGGTAATATCTAAACCACCATCTATATAAACATGGAAATATCTACACCGCCATCTGTATAAACATGGAAATATCTACAATGCCATCTGTAGAAAGATGGAAATAACTACACCGCAATCGGTGTAAACATGGAAACATCTACACCGATATCTGTAAAAATATGGAAATATCTCCACTGCTATCTGTATAAACCTGGAAATATCTACACCGCGATCTGTATAAACATGGAAATATCTACACCACGATCTGTATAAACATGGAACTATCTACACCGCTATCTGTATAAACAAGGAAATATCTACACAGCTATCTCTATAAACATTAAAATATCTACACGGCCATCTGTATAAACATGGAAATACCTACAAAGTCATCTGTATAAACATGGAAATATCTACACAGCCATCTGTATAAACATGGAAATATCTACACAGCCATCTGTATATACATGGAAATATCTACACCACTATCTGTATAAACATGGAAATAACTACACCGCTAATTGTATAAACAAGGAAATATCTACACCGTGATCTGTATAAACATGGAAATATTTACACCGCTATCTGTATAATCATGGAAATTTCTACACCGTTATCTGTATTAATATGGAAATATCTACACCGCTATCTCTATAAACATGTAAATATCTACACCGCCATCTGTATAAACATGGAAATACCTATATAGACATCTGTGTAAACATGGAAATGTCTACACCACAATCTGTATAAACATGGAAATATCTACAATGCCATCTGTATACACATGGAAATATCTACACGGCAATCTGTGTATAGATGGAAACATCAATACCCCCATCTGTACAAACTTGGAAATATCTACACTGCTATCTCTATAAACATGGAAATATCTACACTGCGGTCTGTATAAACATGGAAATATCAACACCGGTATCTGTATAAACATGGAAATATCTACACCATGATCTGTATAAACATGGAAATATCTACACCACAATCTGTATAAACATGGAAATATCTACACTGCCATCTGTAGAAAGGTGGAAATATCTACACCGCTATCTCTATAAATATGGAAATATCTACACCGCCATCTATATAAACATGAAAATATCTACACTGCCATCTCCATAAAGATGGAAATATCTACTCCGCCATGTGTATAAACACGGAAATATCTACACCACCATCTGTGAAAACATGGAAATATCTACACCGCTATCTGTATAAACATGGAAATATCTACACCGCCATCTTCATGTCCATGGAAATATCTACGCCGCCATCTGTATAAACATGGAAATATCTAGATGGCCATCTGTGTATAGATGGAAATATCAAAACCGCCATCTGTACAAACTTGGAAATATCTACACCGCTATCTCTATAAACATGGAAATATCTGCACTGCCATCTGTAAAAACATGGAAATAACTATACAGTCATCTGTATAAACATGGAAATATCTACAATGCCCTCTGTATACACATGGAAATATCTACACAGACATCTGTATAAACATGTAAATATCTACACTGCTATCTCTATAAACATGGAAATATCTACACCGCCATCTCCATAAACATGAAAATAACTACACTGCCATCTCCATAAACATGGAACTAACTACTCCGCCATCTGTATAAACATGGAAACATCTACACCGACATCTGTGTGAATAAGGGAATATCTACAATGCCATCTGTATAAAGATATAAATATCTGCACCGCGAGCTGTATAAACATGGAAATATCTACATCGCTATCTATATAAACGTGGAAATACCAACATCGCTATCGGTATAAACATGGAAATATCTACAACGCCATCTATATAAACATGGAAATATCTACACCGCTATGTCTATAAACATGGAAATACCTACACCGCTATCTCTATAAACATGGAAATATCTACACCGCTATCTGTATAAACTTGGAAATATCTACACCGCTATGTGTATAAACATGGAAATATCTTCATCGCGATCTGTATAAACATGGAAATATCTTCACCACGATCTGTATAATCTTGGAAATATCTACACCGCTATCTTTATAAACATGGTAATATCTACACCACCATCTATATAAACATGGAAATATCTACACAGCCATGTGTATAAACATCGAAATATCTACACCGCCATCTGAATAAACATGGAAATACTTACAAAGTTATCTGTATAAACATGGAAATATCTACACCGCCATCTGTATAAACATGGAAATATCTACACAGCCATGTGTATATACATGGAAGTATCTACACCGCTATCTATATAAACATGGAAATAACTACACCGCTCTCTGTATAAACATGGAAATATCTCCACTACTATCTCTGTAAACATCGAAATATCTACACCGCCATCTGTATAAACATGGAAATACTTAAAATGTTATCTGTATAAACATGGAAATATCTACACCGCCATCTGTATAAACATGGAAATATCTTCAAAGCCATGTGTACACACATGGAAATATCTACACCGCTCTCTATATAAACATGGAAATAAATACAGCGCTATCTGTATATCCTTGGAAATATCTACACCACCATCTAAATATCCATAGAAATATCTTCGCTGCCATCTGTATGAACATGGAAATATCTACACGGTCATCTGTGTATAGTTGGAAATATCAGAACCGCCATCTGTACAAACATGGAAATATCTACACCGCTATCTCAATCAACATGGAAGTATCTACACCGTGGTCTGTGTAAACATGCAAATATCTACTCCGCTATCTGTATAAACATGGAAATATCTACACCGCTATCTCTATAAACATGGAAATATCTACACCGTGATCTGTATAAACATGGAAATATTTACACCGCTATCTGTATAAACATGGAAATTTCTACAACGTTGTCTGTATAAATATGGAAATATCAACACCGCCACCTGTATAAACATGGAAATACCTACAATACCATCTGAATACACATGGAAATATCTACACCGCCATCTGAATGTCCATGGAAATATGTACGCCGCCATCTGTATAAACATGGAAATATCTACACAGCCATCTGTGTATAGATGGAAATATCAGCACCGCCATTTGTACAAACATGGAAATATCTACACCGCTATCTCTATAAACATGGAAATATCTGCACTGCCATCTGTAAAAAAATGGAAATAACTATAAACTCATCTGTATGAACATGGAAATATCTACAATGCCATCTGTATACACATGGAAATATCTGCACAGCCATCTGTATAAACATGTAAATATTTACACTGCTATATCTATAAACATGGAAATATCTACACCGCCATCTCTATAAACATGAAAATCTCTACACTGCCATCTCCATAAACATGGATCTAACTACTCCGCCATCTGTATAAACCTGGAAACATCTACACCGCCATCTGTGTGAATAAGGAAATATCTGCAATGCCATCTGTATAAAGATATAAATATCTGCACCGCAAGCTGTATAAAAATGGAAATATCTACATCGCTATCTGTATAAACGGGGAAACACCAACACCGCTATCGGTATAAACATGGAAATATCTACAACGCCATCTATATAAACATGGAAATATCTACACCGCGATCTGTATAAACATGGAAATATCTACCCAGCTATCTCTATAAACATGGAAATATCTACACCGCCATCTGTATAAACATGGAAATACCTACAATGTCATCTGTATAAACATGGAAATAACTACAAAGCCGTCTGTATAAATATGGAAATATCTACAGAGCCATCTGTATATGCATGGAAATATCTACACCACTATCTGTATAAACATGGAAATAGCTACACCGCTATTTGTATAAACAAGGAAGTATCTACACCATGACTTGTATAAACATGTAAATATTTACACCGCTATCTGTATAAACATGGAAATTTCTACACCATTATCTGTATAAATATGGAAATATCTACACCGCTATCTCTATAAACATTGAAATATCTACACCGCCATCTGTATAAACATGGAAATACCTATACAGTCATCTGTGTAAACATGGAAATATCTACACCACCATTTGTATAAACATGGAAATATCTACAATGCCATCTGTATACACATGGAAATACCTACAAGGCAATCTGTGTATAGATGGAAACATCAACAGCGCCATCTGTACAAACTTGGAAACATCTAGACTGCTATCTCTATAAACATGGAAATATATACACGGCGGTCTGTATAAACATGGAAATATCTACACCGGTATCTGTATAAACATGGAAATATCTACACCACGATCTTTATAATCATAGAAATATATACTCCGCCTTCTCTATAAACATGGAAATATCTGCACCGCTATCTCTATAGACATGGAAATAACTACAAAGCTATCTGTATAAACATGGAAATACCTACACAGTCATGTGTAGGAACATGGAAATATCTACACTGCCATCTGTATACACATAGAAATATCTACACAGCCCTCTGTATAAATATGGAGATATCTGCATAGGCATCTGTATAAACATGGAAATATCTACACCGCAATCTGTATAAACATGGAAATATCTACACCGCTATCTGTATAAATATGAAATATCTAAGCCGCTATCTCTAGATAAGTGGAAATATCTACACTGCCATCAGTATAAACATGGAAATATCTTCAATTCTATCTGTATAAACATGGAAATATCTACACCACCATCTGTATAAACATGGAAATATCTCCACTGCTATCTCTATAAACATCGAAATATCTACACCGCCATCTGTATAAACATGGAAATACTTACAAAGCTATCTGTATAAACATGGAAATATCTACACCGCCATCTACATATCCATTTAAATATCTGCGCCGCCATCTGTATAAACATGGAAATATCGACACGGTCATCTGTGTATAGATGGAAATATCAACACCGCCATCTGCACAAACATGGAAATATCTGCACCGCTATCTGTATAAACATAGAAATATCTACACCGCGGTCTGTATAAATATGGAAATATCTACACCGCTATCTGTATAAACATGGAAATATCTACACCGCTATCTCTATAAACATGGAAATATCTACACCATGAAACGTAAAAACATGGAAATATTTACACCACTATCTGTATAAACATGGAAATGTCTACACCGTTATCTGCATAAATATGGAAATATCTCACCGCTATCTCTATAAACATGGAAATATCTACACCGCCATCTCTATAAACATGGAAATACCTATACAGTCATCTATGTAAACATGGAAATACCTACACCACCATCTGTATAAACATGGAAATATCTACAATGCCATCGGTATACACATGAAAATAACTACACGGCAATCTGTGTATAGATGGAAACATCAACACCGCCATCTGTACAAACATGGAAATATCTACACTGCTATCTCTATAAACATGGAAATATCTACACTGCGGTCTGCATAAACATGGAAATATCTACACCGGTATCTGTATAAACATGGAAATATCTACACCATGATCTGTATAAACATGGAAATATATACACCTCTATCTGTATAAACATGGAAATATCTGCACCGCTATCTCTATAAACATGGAAATATCTACAAAGACATCTGTATAAACATGGAAATACTTACACAGTCATGTGTAGGAACATTTAAATATCTACACTGCCATCTGTATAAACATAGAAATATCTACACAGCCCTCTGTATAAATATGGAAATATCTGTATAGGCATCTGCGTAAACCTGGAAATATCTGCACCGCTATCTTTAGAAACATGGAAATACCTACACCGCTGTCTCTATAAACATGGAAATATGTACACCGCTATGTGTATAAACATGGAAATATCTCCACTGCTCTCTGTATAAATATGGAAATATCTACACCGCGATCTGTATTAACATGGAAATATCTACACCGCGATCAGTATAAACATGCAAATATTTACAGCGCTATCTATATAAACATGGAAATATCTACACAGCTATCTCTATAAACATGGAAATATGTACACCGCCATCTGTATAAACATGGAAATACCTACAAAGTCATCTGTATAAACATGGAAATATCTACAGTGCCATCTCTATAGACATTGACAAATCTACACTGCATTCTGTAAAAACATGGAAATATCTACACAGTCATCTGAATAAACATGGAAATATCTACACCACCAACTGTATAAACATGGAAATACCTACAATACCATCTGTATACTCATGGAAATATCTACACAGACATCTGTATAAATATGGAAATATCTACATGGCCTTCTGTATATACATGGAAATATCTACACCGCTATCTCTATAAATACGGAAATATCTTCACCGCCATCTCTATAAACATGAAAATATCTACACTGCCATCTGCATAAAGATGGAAGTATCTACTCCGCCATGTGTATAAACACGGAAATATCTACACCACCATCTGTGTAAACATGGAAATATCTACACCGCTATCTGTATAAACATGGAAATATCTACACCACCATCTGCATGTCCATGGAAATGTTTATGCCGCCATCTGTACAAACATGGAAATATCTACACCGCTATCTCTATAAACATGGAAATATCTGCACTGCCAACTGTAGAAACATGGAAATACCTATACAGTCATCTGTATAAACATGGAAATATCTACAATGCCATCTGTATACACATGGAAATATCTACACAGCCATCTGTATAAACATGTAAATATCTACACTGCTATCTCTATAAACATGGAAATATCTACACCGCCATCTCTATAAACATGAAAATATCTACACTATCATCTCCATGAACATGGAACTTACTACTCCGCCATCTGTATAAAGATGGAAACATCTACACCGCCATCTGTGTGAATAAGGAAATAAATACAATGCCATCTCTATAAAGATATAAATATCTGCACCGCGAGCTGTATAAACATGGAAATATCTACATCGCTGTCTGTATAAACGTGGAAATATCAACACCGCTATCAGTATAAACATGGAAATATCTACAAGGCCATCTATATAAACATGGAAATATCTTCACCGCTATGTCTATAAACATGGAAATACCTACAACGCTATCTCTATAAACATGAAATATCTACACCGCTACCTGTATAAACATGGAAATATCTACACCGCTATCTGTACAAACATGGAAATATCTACAAAGCGATCTGTATAAACATGGAAATATCTACACCACGATCTGTATAAACATGGAAATAACTTCACCGTGATCTGTATAAACATGGAAATATCTACACCGCCGTCTGTATAAGCATGGAAATATCTACACCGACGTCTGTATAAACATGGAAATATCTACACCGCTTTCTGTAAAAACATGGAAATATCTACACCGCTATCTCTATAAACATGGAAATATCTACACCGTTATCTTTATAAACATGGAAATATTTACACCGCTATCTGTATAAACATGGAAATCTCTACACCGTTATATGTATAAATATGGAAATATCAACACCGCTATCTGTAGAAACATGGAAATATCTACACCGCTATCTGTATAAACATGGAAATATCTACAAAGCTATCTCCATAAACATGGAAATATCTACACTGCCATCTGTATAAACATGGAAATACCTACAAAGTAATCTGTATGAACATGGAAATATCTACACAGCCATCTGTATAAACATGGACATATCTACACAGCCATCTGTATATACATGGAAATATCTACACTGCTATCTGTATAAACATGGAAATAACTACACCGCTATTTGTATAAACAAGCAAATACCTACACCGTGATCTGTATAAACATGGAAATATCTACACCGCCATCTCTATAAACATGGAAATATCTACAACCCTATCTGTATAAACATGGAAATATCCACACCGCTAACTCTGTAAACATGGAAAAATCAACACCGCTATCTCTATGAACATGGAAATATCTACACCGCCATCTCTGTAAACATGGAAATATCTACACCACGATCAGTATAAACATGGAAATATCTACACCGCTATCTGTATAAACATGGAAATATCTCCACTGCTATCTCTATAAACATCGAAATATCTACACCGCCATCTGTATAAACATGGAAATACTTACAAAGTTATCTGTATAAAGATGGAAATATCTACACCGCTATCTGTATAAACATGGAAATATCTCCACTGATATCTCTATAAACATCGAAATATCTACACCGCCATCTGTATAAACATGGAAATACTTACAAAGTTATCTGTATAAACATGGAAATATCTACACCGCCATCTGTATAAACATGGAAATATCTACACAGCCATGTGAATATACATGGAAATATCTACACCGCTATCTATATAAACATGGACATAACTACACCGCTATCTGTATAAACATGGAAATATCGACACCGCCATCTACATATCCATGGAAATATCTGAGCCGCCATCTGTATAAACATGGAAATATCTACACGGTCATCTGTGTATAGATGGAAATATCAACACCGCCATCTGTACAAACATGGAAATATCTGCACCACTATCTGTATAACCATGGAAATATCTACACCGACTTCTGTAGAAACATGGAAATATCTACACCGCTATCTGTATAAACATGGAAATATCTACACCGCTATCTCTATAAACATGGAAATATCTACACCGTGATCTGTATAAACATGGAAATATTTACACCGCTATCTGTATAAACATGGAAATTTCTACTCCGTTATCTGTATAAATATGGAAATATCTACACTGCTATCTCTATAAACATGGAAATATCTACACCGCCATCTGTATAAACATCGAAATACCAATACAGTCATCTGTGTAAACATGGAAATATCTACACCACCATCTGTATAAACATGGAAATATCTTCAATGCCATCTGTATACACATGGAAATACCTACACGGCAATCTGTGTATAGATGGGAACATCAACCCCGCCATCTGTACAAACATGGAAATATCTACACTGCTATCTCTATAAACATGGAATTATCTACAATGCGGTCTGTACAAACATGGAAATATCTACACCGGTATCTGTATAAACATGGAAATATCTACACCATGATATGTATAAACATGGAAATATATACACCGCTATCAGTATATACATGGAAATATCTGCACCGCAATCTTTATAAACATGGAAATATCTACACCACCATCTATATAAACATGGAAATATCTACACCGCCATCTGTATAAACATGGAAATATCTACAATGCCATCTGTAGAAAGATGGAAATATCTACACCGCAATCTGTGTAAACATGGAAATATCTACACCGATATCTGTATAAACATGGAAATATCTACACCGCTATCTGTATAAACATGGAAATATCTACACCGCGATCTGTATGAACATGGAAATATCTACACCGCGATCTGTATAAACATGGAAATATCTACACCGCAATCTGTATAAACATGGAAATATCTACAAAGCTATCTCCATAAACATGGAAATACCTACCCCGGCATCTGTATAAACATGGAAATACCTACAAAGTAATCTGTATAAACATGGAAATATCTACACAGCCATCGGTATAAACATGGAAATATCCACACAGTCTTCTGTATATACGTGGAAATATCTACACCGCTATCTATATAAACATGGAAATAACTACACCGCTATTTGTATAAACAAGCAATTATCTACACCGTGATCTGTATAAAAATGGAAATACCTACACCGCTATCTCTATAAACTTGGAAATAACTACACCGCTATCTCTATAAACATGGAAATATCTACACCACCATCTATATAAACATGGAAATATCTACACCGCCATCTCTGTAAACATGGAAATATCTACAATGACATCTGTAGTAAGATGGAAATATCTACACCTCAATCTATGTAAACATGGAAATATCTACACCGATATCTGTAAAAACATGGAAATATCTACACCGCGATCTGTACAAATATGGAAATATCTACACCGCGATCTGTATAAACATGGAAATATATACACCGCAATCTGTATAAACATGGAAATATCTACAAAGCTATCTACATAAACATGGAAATATCTACACCGCTATCTGTATAAACATGGAAATATCTACACCGCGATCTGTATAAATATGGAAATATCTACACCGCGATCTGTATAAACATGGAAATATCTACACCGCAATCTGTATAAACATGGAAATAACTACAAAGCTATCTCCATAAACATGGAAATATCTACACCGCCATCAGTATAAACATGGAAATACCTACAAAGTAATCTGTATAAACATGGAAATATCTACACAGCCATCTGTATAAACATGGAAATATCTACACAGCCATCTGTATATACGTGGAAATATCTACACCGCTATCTGTATAAACATGGAAATAACTACACCGCTATTTGTATAAACAAGCAAATATCTACACCGTGATCTGTATAAACATGGAAATATCTACACCGCCGTCTCTATAAACATGGAAATATCTACACCCCTATCGGTATAAACATGGAAATATCCACACCGCTATCTCTGTAAACATGGAAAAATCAACACCGCTGTCTCTATGATCATGGAAATATCTACACCGCCATCTCTGTAAACATGGAAATATCTACACCACGATCAGTATAAACATGGAAATATCTACACCGCTATCTGTATAAACATGGAAATATCTCCACTGCTATCTCTATAAACATCGAAATATCTACACCACCATCTGTATAAACATGGAAATACTTACAAAGTTATCTGTATAAACATGGAAATATCTACACCGCCATCTGTATAAACATGGAAATATCTACACAGCCATGTGAATATACATGGAAATATCTACACCGCTATCTATATAAACATGGAAATAACTACACCGCTATCTCTTTAAACATGGAAATATGTACACCACCATCTACATATCCATGGAAATATCTGAGCCGCCATCTGTATAAACATGGAAATCTCTACACGGTCATCTGTGTATTGATGGAAATATCAACACCGCCATCTGTACAAACATGGAAATATCTGCACCGCTATCTGTATAACCATGGAAATATGTACACCGCAGTCTGTATAAACATGGAAATATCTACACCGCTATCTGTATAAACAAGGAAATATCTACAACGATATCTCTATAAACATGGAAATATCTACACCGCGATCTGTATAAACAAGGAAATATCTACACCGCGATCTGTCTAAACATGGAAATATCTACACCGCCATCTGTATAAAAATGGAAATAACTACAAAGTAATCTGTATAAACATGGAAATATCTACACAGCCATCTGTATAAACATGGAAATATCTACACAGCCATCTGTATATACATGGAAATATCTACACCGCTATATGTAAACACATGGAAATATCTACACCGCTATCTGTATAAACATGGAAATGTCTACACCGCGATCTGTATAAACATGGAAATATCTATAACGCGATCTGTATAAACATGGAAATATCTACATCGCCATCTGTATAAACATGGAAATACCTACAAAGTAATCTGTATAAACATGGAAATATCTACACAGCCATCTGTATAAACATGGAAATATCTACACAGCCATCTGAATATACATGGAAATATGTACACCGCTATCTGTATAAACATGGAAATAACTACACCGCTATTAGTATAAACAAGGAAATATCTGCACTGTGATCTGCATAAACATGGAAATATCTACACCGCCATCTCTATAAACATGGAAATATCTACAGCCTTATCTGTATAAGCATGGAAATACTTACAAAGTTATCTGTATAAACATGGACATATCTAAACCGCCATCTGTATAAACATGGAAATATCAACACCGCCATCTACATATCCATGGAAATATCTGTGCCGCCATCTGTATAAACATGGAAATATCTACACGGTCATCTCTGTATAGATGGAAATAACAACACCGCCATATGTACAAACAAGGAAATATCTGCACCGCTATCTGTATAAACATGGAAATATCTACACCACGGTCTATATAAAGATGGAAATATCTACAATGCTATCTGTATAAACATGGAAATATCTACACCGCTATCTCTATAAACATGGAAATATCTACACCGTGATCTGTATAAACATGGAAATATTTACACCGCTATCTGTATAAACATGGAAATTTCTACACCGTTATCTGTATAAATATGGAAATATCTACACCGCTATCTCTATAAACATGGAAATATCTACACCGCCATCTGTATAAACATCGAAATACCTATACAGTCATGTGTGTAAACCTGGAAATATCTACACCACCATCTGTATAAACATGGAAATATCTTCAATGCCATCTGTATTCACATGGAAATACCTACACGGCAATCTGTGTATAGATGGGAACATCAACACCGCCATCTGTACAAACATGGAAATATCTACACTGCTATCTCTATAAACATGGAATTATCTACACTGCGGTCTGTATAAACATGGAAATATCTACACCGGTATCTGTATAAACATGGAAATATCTACACCATGATCTGTATAAACATGGAAATATATACACCGCTATCTGTATAAACATGGAAATATCTGCACCGCTATCTTTATAAACATGGAAATATCTACAAAGACATCTGTATAAACATGGAAATACCTACACAGTCATGTGTAGGAATATTTAAATATCTACACTGCCATCTGTATAAACGTAGAAATATCTACAAAGCCCACTGTATAAATATAGAACTATCTGCATAGGCATCTGTGTAAAAATGGAAATATCTGCACCGCTATCTGTATAAAAATGGAAATAACTACACTGCTGTCTCTATGAACATGGAAATATGTACACAGCTATGTGTATAAACATGGAAATATCTCCACTGCTCTGTGTATAAAAATGGAAATATCTCCACCGTTATCTGTATAAACAAGGAAATATCTACAGCGCCATCTCTATAAACATTGACATATCTACACTGCCATCGGTAAAAACATGGAAATATCTACAACGCCAACTGTATAAACATGGAAATATCTTCACCACAATCTGAGTAAACATGGAAATATCTACACCGCTATCTGTATAAACATGGAAATATCTACACCGCCATCTGCATTCCCATGGAAATATCTACGCCGCCATGAGTGTAAACATGGAAATATCTACACAGCCATCTGTGTATAAATGGAAATATCAACACCGCCATGTGTACAAACATGGAAATATCTACACCGCTATCTCTATAAACATGGAAATATCTGCACTGCCATCTCTAAAAACATGGAAATACCCATACAGTCATCTGTATAAACATGGAAATATCTATAATGCCATCTGTATACACATGGAAATATCTAAGCAGCCATCTGTATAACCATGTAAATATCTACACTACTATCTCTATAAACATGGAAATATCTACACTGCCATCTCTATATACATGAAAATATCTACACTGCCATCTCCATAAATATGGAACTAACTACTCCGCCATCTGTATAAACATGGAAACATCTACACCGCCATCTGTGTGAACAAGGAAATATCTACAATTCCATCTGTGTAAAGATATAAATATCTGCACCGCGAGCTGTATAAACATGGAAGTATCTACATCACTATCTGTATAAACATGGAAATACCAACACCGCTATCGGTATAAACATGAAAATATCTACAACGCCATCTATATAAACATGGAAATATCTACACCGCTATGTCTATAAACATGAAAATATCTACACCGCTATCTCTATAAACATGGAAATAACTACACCGCTATCTGTATAAACATTGAAATATTTACACCACCATCTATATAAACATGGAAATATCTACACCGCCATCTGTGTAAACATGGAAATATCTACAATGCCATCTGTAGAAAGATGGAAATATCTACACCGCAATCTGTGCAAATATGGAAATATCTACACCGATATCTGTATAAACATGGAAATAACTACACCGTTATCTGTATAAACATGGAAACATCTGCACCGCGATCTGTATAAACATGGAAATATCTACACCGCGATCTGTATAAACATGGAAATATCTACACCGCAATCTGTATAAATGTGGAAATATCTACAAAGCTATCTCCATAAACATGGAAATATCTACACCGCCATCTGTATAAACATGGAAATACCTACAAATTAATCTGTATAAACATGGAAATATCTACACAGCCATCTGTATAAACATGGAAATATCTACACAGCCATCTGTATATACGTGGAAATATCTACACCGCTATCTGTATAAACATGGAAATAACTACACCGCTATTTGTATAAACAAGCAAATACCTACACCGTGATCTGTATAAACATGGAAATATCTACACCGCCATCTCTATAAACATGGAAATATCTACAACCCTATCTGTATAAACATGGAAATATCCACACCGCTATCTCTGTAAACATGGAAAAATCAACACCGCTATCTCTATGAACATGGAAATATCTACACTGCCATCTCTGTAAACATGGAAATATCTACACCACGATCAGTATAAACATGGAAATATCTACACCGCTATCTGTATAAACATGGAAATATCTCCACTGCTATCTCTATAAACATCGAAATATCTACACCGCCATCTGTATAAACATGGAAATACTCACAAAGTTATCTGTATAGACATGGAAATATCTACACCGCCATCTGTATAAACATGGAATTATCTACACAGCCATGTGTATATACATGGAAATATCTACACCGCTATCTATATAAACATGGAAATAACTACACCGCTATCTGTATAAACATGGAAATATCTACACCACCATCTACATATCCATGGAAATATCTGAGCCGCCATCTGTATAAACATAGAAATATCTACACGGTCATCTGTGTATGGATGGAAATATCAACACCGCCATCTGTACAAACATGGAAATATCTGCACCGCTATCTGTATAACCATGGAAATATCTACACCACGGTCTGTATAAACATGGATATATCTACACCGCTATATGTATAAACTTGGAAATATCTACACAGTCATCTGTCTAAACATGGAAATATCTACACCTCCATCTGTATAAACATGGAAATAACTTCACTGCAATCTGTATAAACATGGAAATATCTACACAGCCATCTGTATGAGCATGTAAATATCTAAACCGCTATCTCTATAAACATGGAAGTACGCACACCGCTATCTGTATAAACATGGAAATATCTACACCGCTATCTGTATAAACATGGAAATATCTACACCCCTGTCTGTATAAACATGGAAATATCTACAGCGCTATCTGTATAAACTTGGAAATACCTCCAACGCTATGTGTATAAACATGGAAATATCTACACCGATATCTTTATGAACATGGAAATATCTACACCACAATCTGAGTAAACATGGAAATATCTACAGAGCTGCCTGTGTAAACATGGAAATATGTACACCGCTATCTGTGTGAAGATGGAAACATCTACACGGCAGTCTGTGCAAATATGGAAATATCTACTCGTCTATCTCTGTAAACATGGAAATATCTACACCGCTATCTGTATAAACATGGAAATATCTACATGGCTATCTCTATGAACATGGAAATATCTACACCGCCATTTTTATAAACATGGAATTAACTACACAGTCATCTGTATAAACATGGAAATATCTACAATGCCATCTGTATAAACATGGAAATAACATCACCGCTATCTCTATAAACATGGAAATACCTACACCGCTATCTGTATAAACATGGAAATATCTCCACCGCTATCTGTATAAACATGGAAATATCTACATGGCTATCTCTATGAACATGGAAATATCTACACCGCCATTTTTATAAACATGGAATTAACTACACAGTCATCTGTATAAACATGGAAATATCTACACCACTATCTGTATAAACATGGAAATATCTACACTGCCATCTGTATAAACATGGAAATAACATCACCGCTATCTCTATAAACATGGAAATACCTACACCGCTATCTGTATAAACATGGAAATATCTCCACCGCTATCTGTATAAACATGGAAATATCGACACCGCGATCTGTATAAACTTAGAAATATCTACACCGCTATCTGTATAAATAGGGAAATAACTTCACCGCTATCTCTATAAACATGCAAATGTCTACACCGCTACTTGTTTAAACATGGAAATGTCTACATGGCTATCTCTATAAACATGGAAATATCTACACCGCTATCTCTATAAACATGGAAATATTTCCACCGCAATCTGCATAACCTTGGAAATATCTACACCTCCATCTGTATAAACATGTAAATATTTCCACCGCTATCTGTATAAACAAGGAAATATCTCCACCGATATGTGTATACACATGGAAATAACTCCAACGCTATCTGTATAAACATGGAAATATCTACACCGCTATCTATATACACATGGAAATATCTACACCGCTGTCTGTATAAACATGGAAATATCTACAGCGCTAACTGTGTAAACATGGAAATATCTCCACCGCTATCTGTATAAACATGGAAATTTCTACACCGCTATCTTTATAAACAAGGAAATATCTACACCGCTATCTGTATAAACATGGAAATAACTACAACACTATCTGTGTCAACATGGAAATATCTACAAAGCTGTCTGTGTAAACATGGAAATATGTACACCGCTATCTGTGTGAAGATGGAAATATCTACACGGCAATCTGTGTAAATATGGAAATATCTACACCTTTATCTCTGTAAACATGGAAAGATCGACACCACTATCTGTATAAACATGGAAATAACTCCAACGCTATCTGTATAAACTTGGAAATATCTACACCGCTATCTGTATAAATATGGAAATATATTCACCGTTATCTCTATAAACATGGAAATGTCTACACTGCTATCTGTCTAAACATGGAAACATCAACATGGCTGTGTCTATAAACATGGAAATATCTACACCGCCATCTGTATAAACATGGAAATACCAACACCGTCATCTGTATAAACATGGAAATATCTACACCACTATCTATATGAATATGGAAATATCTACACTGCCATCTGTAAACATGGAAATATCTACACAACCAACTCTATAAACATGGAAATATCTCCATCGCTATCTGCATAAACATGGAATTAGCCACACTGCTATCTGTATAAACATGGAAATATCTACAGCGCCATCTGTAAAAACATGGAAATATCTACACAGTCATCTGTATAAGCATCGATATACCTACAACTCCATCTGTATAAACATGGAAATATCTACACTGCCCTCTGTATAAAAATGTATATAGCCACAACGCTATGTGTATAAACATGGAAATATCAACATCGCCATCTGAATAAACATGGAAATATCTACACCGCTATCTGTATAAATATGAAAATACCTTCACCGCTATCTCTATAAACATGGAAACATCTTCACCGCTATCTGTATCCACATGGAAATATCTACACCGCTATCTCTATAATAATGGAAATATCTCCACCGCTATCTGCATAAACTGGGAAATATCTACACCGCCATCTGTATAAACATGGAAATATCTCCACCGATATCTGTATAAACATGGAAATAACTCCACCGCTATCTGTATAAACATGGAAATATTGCCAACGCTATCTGTATAAACATGGAAATATCTACACCGCTATCTGTATAAACATGGAAATATCTACACCGCTATCTGTATAAACAGGGAAATAACTACATTGCTATCTGTATAAACATGGAAATATCTCCACCATTATCTGTATAAACTTGGAAATATCTACACCTCTATCTGTATAAACAAGGAAATATCTACAACACTACCTGTGTAAACATGGAAATAACTACACAGCCGTCTGTGTAAAGATGGAAATAGGTACACCGCTATCTGTGTGAAGATGGAAATATCTACACCGCAATCTGTGCAAATATGGAAATATCTACACCTCTATCTCTGTAAACATGGAAATATCTACATCGCTATCTGTATGAACATGGAAATATCTACACCGATATCTGTATAAACATGGAAATACCTCCAATGCTATCTGTATTAACATGGAAATACCTACACCGCTATCTGTATAAACATGGAAATATCTACAGAGCTATCTGTATAAAAATGGAAGTATCTCCACCGCTATCTGTATAAACATGGAAGTATCTACTCCGCTATCCTTATAAGCATGGTAATATCTACACCGCTATTTGCATGAACATGGAAATATCTACAACAACATCTGTGTAAACTTGGAAATATCTACACACCTGTCTGTGTAAACATGGAAATATATACACCGCTATCTGTGTGAAGATGGAAATATCGACACCGCAATCTGTGCATAGATGGATATATATACACCTCTATCTCTATGAACATGGAAATATCTACAATGCCATCTGTATAAACATGGAAATATCTTCACCGCTATCTCTATAAACATGGAAATATCTACACCGCCATCTGTATAAACATGGAAATATCTACACTACTATCTGTATAAATATGGAAATATCTACAATGCCATCTGTATAAACATGGAAATACCAACAACGCTATCTGCATAAACATGGAAATATCTCCACCGCTATCTGTATAAACTTGGAAATATCTACACCGCTATCTGAATAAATATGGAAATAACTTCACCGCTATCTCTATAAACATGGAAATGTCTACACCGCTATCTGTCTAAACATGGAAACATCTACATGGCTATCTCTATAAACATGGAAATATCTACACCGCCATCATTATAAACATGGAATTAACTACACAGTCATCTGTATAAACATGGAAATATCTACACCACTATCTGTATAAACATGGAAATATCTACAATGCCATCTGTATAAACGTGGATATAACATCACCGCTATCTCTATAAACATGGAAATACCTACACCGCTATCTGTATAAACATGGAAATAACTACACCGCTATTTGTATAAACAAGCAAGTATCTACACCGCGATCTGTATAAACATGGAAATATCTACACCGCCATCTCTATAAACATGGAAATATCTACACCCCTATCTCTATAAACATGGAAATATCCACACCGCTAACTCTGTAAACATGGAAAAACCAACACCGCTATCTCTATGAACATGGAAATATCTACACCGCCATCTCTGTAAACATGGAAATATATACACCACGATCAGTATAAACATGGAAATATCTACACCGCTATCTGTATAAACATGGAAATATCTCCACTGCTATCTCTATAAACATCGAAAAATCTACACCACCATCTGTATAAACATGGAAATACTTACAAAGTTATCTGTATAAACATGGAAATATCAACACCGCCATCTGTATAAACATGGAAATATCTACACAGCCATGTGAATATACATGGAAATATCTACACTGCTATCTATATAAACATGGAAATAACTACACCGCTATCTGTATAAACATGGAAATTTCTACACCGCTATCTTTATACACAAGGAAATATCTACACCGCCATCTGTATAAACATGGAAATATCTACAACACTATCTGTGTCAACATGGAAATATCTACACAGCTGTCTGTGTAAACATGGAAATATGTACACCGCTATCTGTGTGAAGATGTAAATATCTACACGGCAATCTGTGTAAATATGGAAATATCTACACCTTTATCTCTGTAAACATGGAAAGATCGACACTACTATCTGTATAAACATGGAAATACCTCCACCGCTATCTGTATAAACTTGGAAATATCTACACCGCTATCTGTATAAATATGGAAATATCTTCACCGTTATCTCTATAAACATGGAAATGTCTACACTGATATCTGTCTAAACATGGAAACATCAACATGGCTGTCTCTATAAACATGGAAATATCTACACCGCCATCTGTATAAACATGGAAATACCAACACCGTCATCTGTATAAACATGGAAATATCTACACCACTATCTATATGAACATGGAAATATCTACGCTGCCATCTGTAAACATGGAAATATCTACACAACCAACTCTATAAACATGGAAATATCTCCGTCGCTATCTGCATAAACATGGAATTAGCCACACTGCTATCTGTATAAACATGGAAATATCTACAGCGCCATCTGTAAAAACATGGAAATATCTACACAGTCATCTGTATAAGCATCGATATACCTACAACTCCATCTGTATAAACATGGAAATATCTACACTGCCCTCTGTATAAAAATGTATATAGCCACAACGCTATGTGTATAAACATGGAAATATCAACATCGCCATCTGAATAAACATGGAAATATCTACACCGCTATCTGTATAAATATGAAAATACCTTCACCGCTATCTCTATAAACATGGAAACATCTTCACCGCTATCTGTATCCACATGGAAATATCTACACCGCTATCTCTATAATAATGGAAATATCTCCACCGCTATCTGCATAAACTGGGAAATATCTACACCGCCATCTGTATAAACATGGAAATATCTCCACCGATATCTGTATAAACATGGAAATAACTCCACCGCTATCTGTATAAACATGGAAATATTGCCAACGCTATCTGTATAAACATGGAAATATCTACACCGCTATCTGTATAAACATGGAAATATCTACACCGCTATCTGTATAAACAGGGAAATAACTACATTGCTATCTGTATAAACATGGAAATATCTCCACCACTATCTGTATAAACTTGGAAATATCTACACCGCTATCTGTATAAACAAGGAAATATCTACAACACTACCTGTGTAAACATGGAAATAACTACACAGCCGTCTGTGTAAAGATGGAAATAGGTACACCGCTATCTGTGTGAAGATGGAAATATCTACACCGCAATCTGTGCAAATATGGAAATATCTACACCTCTATCTCTGTAAACATGGAAATATCTACATCGCTATCTGTATGAACATGGAAATATCTACACCGATATCTGTATAAACATGGAAATACCTCCAATGCTATCTGTATTAACATGGAAATACCTACACCGCTATCTGTATAAACATGGAAATATCTACAGAGCTATCTGTATAAAAATGGAAGTATCTCCACCGCTATCTGTATAAACATGGAAGTATCTACTCCGCTATCCTTATAAGCATGGTAATATCTACACCGCTATTTGCATGAACATGGAAATATCTACAACAACATCTGTGTAAACTTGGAAATATCTACACACCTGTCTGTGTAAACATGGAAATATATACACCGCTATCTGTGTGAAGATGGAAATATCGACACCGCAATCTGTGCAAAGATGGATATATATACACCTCTATCTCTATGAACATGGAAATATCTACAATGCCATCTGTATAAACATGGAAATATCTTCACCGCTATCTCAATAAACATGGAAATATCTACACCGCCATCTGTATAAACATGGAAATATCTACACCAGTATCTGTATAAATATGGAAATATCTACAATGCCATCTGTATAAACATGGAAATACCAACAACGCTATCTGCATAAACATGGAAATATCTCCACTGCTATCTGTATAAACTTGGAAATATCTACACCGCTATCTGTATAAATATGGAAATAACTTCACCGCTATCTCTATAAACATGGAAATGTCTACACCGCTATCTGTCTAAACATGGAAACATCTACATGGCTATCTCTATAAACATGGAAATATCTACACCGCCATCATTATAAACATGGAATTAACTACACAGTCATCTGTATAAACATGGAAATATCTACACCACTATCTGTTTAAACATGGAAATATCTACAATGCCATCTGTGTAAACGTGGAAATCACATCACCGCTATCTCTATAAACATGGAAATACCTACACCGCTATCTGTATAAACATGGAAATAACTACACCGCTATTTGTATAAACAAGCAAGTATCTACACCGCGATCTGTATAAACATGGAAATATCTACACCGCCATCTCTATAAACATGGAAATATCTACACACCTATCTCTATAAACATGGAAATATCCACACCGCTAACTCTGTAAACATGGAAAAACTAACACCGCTATCTCTATGAACATGGAAATATCTACACCGCCATCTCTGTAAACATGGAAATATCTACACCACGATCAGTATAAACATGGAAATATCTACACCGCTATCTGTATAAACATGGAAATATCTCCACTGCTATCTCTATAAACATCGAAAAATCTACACCGCCATCTGTATAAACATGGAAATACTTACAAAGTTATCTGTATAAACATGGAAATATCAACACCGCCATCTGTATAAACATGGAAATATCTACACAGCCATGTGAATATACATGGCAATATCTACACCGCTATCTATATAAACATGGAAATAACTACACCGCTATCTGTATAAACATGGAAATATCTACACCGCCATCTACATATCCATGAAAATATCTGAGCCGCCATCTGTATAAACATGGAAATATCTACACGGTCATCTGTGTACAGATGGAAATATCAACACCGCCATCTGTACAAACATGGAAATATCTACACCGCTATCTCTATAAACATGGAAATATCTACACCGTTATCTTTATAAACATGGAAATATTTACACCGCTATCTGTATAAACATGGAAATTTCTACACCGTTATCTGTATAAATATGGAAATATCTACACAGCTATCTGTAGAAACATGGAAATATCTACACCGCTATCTGTATAAACATGGAAATTTCTACACCGTTATCTGTATAAATATGGAAATATCTACACTGCTATCTGTAGAAACATGGAAATATCTACACCGCTATCTGTATAAACATGGAAATATCTACACCGCGATCTGAATAAACTTGGAAATATCTACACCGCGATCTGTATAAACGTGGAAATGTCTGCACCGCAATCTGTATAAACATGGAAATATCTACAAAGCTATCTCCATAAACATGGAAATATCTACACCGCCATCTGTATAAACATGGAAATACCTACAAAGTAATCTGTATAAACATGGAAATATCTACACAGCCATCTGTATAAACATGGAAATATCTACACAGCCATCTGTATATACATGGAAATATCTACACCGCTATCTGTATAAACATGGAAATAACTACACCGCTATTTGTATAAACAAGCAAATATCTACACCGTGATCTGTATAAACATGGAAATATCTACACCGCCATCTCTATAAACATGGAAATATCTACACACCTGTCTGTATAAACATGGAAATATCCACACCACTAACTCTGTAAACATGGAAAAATCAACACAGCTATCTCTATGAACATGGAAATATCTACACCGCCATCTCTGTAAACATGGAAATATCTACACCACGATCAGTATAAACATGGAAATATCTACACCGCTATCTGTAAAACATGGAAATATCTCCACTGCTATCTCTATAAATATCGAAATATCTACACCACCATCTGTATAAACATGGAAATACTTACAAAGTTATCTGTATAAACATGGAAATATCTACACGGCCATCTGTGTATGGATGGAAATATCAACACCGCCATCTGTACAAACATGGAAATATCTACACCGCTCTCTCTATAAACATGGAAATATCTGCACTGCCATCTGTAAAAACATGGAAATACCTATACAGTCATCTGTACAAACATGGATATATCTACAATGCCATGTGTATACACATGGAAATATCTACACAGCCATCGGTATAAACATGTAAATATCTACACTGCTATCTCTATAAACATGGAAATATCTACACCGCCTTCTCTATAAACATGAAAATATCTACACTGCCATCTGTAGAAAGATGGAAATATCTACACCGCAATCTGTGTAAACATGGAAATATCTACACCAATATCTCTAAAAAAATGGAAATATCTACACCGCTATCTGTATAAACATGGAAATATCTACACTGCGATCTGTATAAACATGGAAATATCTACAGTGCCTTCTCTATAAACATTGAAATATCTACACTGCCATCTGTAAATATATGGAAATATCTACACAGTCATCTGAATAAACATGGAAATATCTACACCACCATCTGTATAAACATGGAAATACCTACAATACCATCTGTATACACATGGAAATATCTACAAAGACATCTGTATAAATATGGAAATATCTACACCGCCATCTGTATAAACATGGAAATATCTAACCTGCCATCTGTAGAAAGATGGAAATATCTACACCGCTATCTCTATAAATATGGAAATATCTACACCGCCATCTCTATAAACATGAAAATATCTACACTGCCATCTCCATAAACATGGAACTAACTACTCCGCCATCTGTACAAACATGGAAACATCTACACCGCCATCTGTGTGAATAAGGAAATATCTACAATGCCATCTGTATAAAGATATAAATATCTGCACCGCGAGCTGTATAAACATCGAAATATCTACATCGCTATCTCTATAAACGTGGAAATACCAAATCCGCTATCGGTATAAACATGGAAATACCTACAATGCCATCTATATAAACATGGAAATATCTACACCGCTATGTCTATAAACATGGAAATACCTACACCGTTATCTCTATAAACATGGAAATATCTACACCGCTATCTGTATAAACATGGAAATATCTACACCGCTATCTGTATAAACATGGAAATATCTATACCGCGATCTGTATAAACATGGAAATATCTACACCCCGATCTGTATAAGCATGGAAATATCTTCACAACGATCTGTATAAACATGGAAATATCTACACCGTTATCTGTATAAACATGGTAATATCTACACTACCATCTATATAAACATGGAAATATCTACACTGCCATCTGTATAAACATGGAAATATCTACAATGCCATCTGTAGAAAGATGGAAATATCTACACCGCAATCGTTGTAAACATGGAAATATCTACACCGATATATGTAAAAACTTGGAAATATATACACCGCCATCTGTATAAACATGGAAATATCTACACCACGATCTGTATAAACAGGGAAATATCTACACCGCGATCTGTATAAACATGGAAATATCTACACCGCTATCTGTATAAACATGGAAATATCTACACAGCTATCTGTATAAAATTAAAATATCTACACGGCCATCTGTATAAACATGGAAATACCTACAAAGTCATCTGTATAAACATGGAAATATCTACACAGCCATCTGTATAAACATGGAAATATCTACACAGCCATCTGTATAAACATGGAAATATCTACACCACTATCTGTATAAACATGGAAATAACTACACTGCTAATTGTATAAACAAGGAAATATCAACACCGTGATCTGTATAAACATGGAAATATTTACGCCGCTATCTGTATAATCATGGAAATTTCTACACCGTTATCTGCATAAATATGGAAATAACTAAACCGCTATCTCTATAAACATGGAAATATCTACACCGCCATTTGTATAAACATGGAAATACCTATATAGACATCTGTGTAAACACGGAAATATCTACACCACCATCTGTATAAACATGGAAATATCTACAATGCCATCTATATACACATGGAAATACCTACACGGCAATCTGTGTATAGATGGAAACATCAACACCGCCATCTGTACAAACTTGGAAATATCTACACTGCTATCTTTATAAACTTGGAAATATGTATACTGCGGTCTGTATAAACATGGAAATATCTACACCGGTATCTGTATAAACATGGAAATATCTACACCGCTATCTGTATAAACATGGAAATAACTACACCGCTATCTGTATAAACATGGAAATATCTTCACCGCCATCTGTATAAACATGGAAATATCTACAATGCCATCTGTAGAAAGATGGAAATATCTACACCGCAATCTGTGTAAACATGGAAATATCTACACCAATATCTGTAAAAACATGGAAATATCTACACCGCTATCTGTGTATACATGGAAATATCTACAGCGCCTTCTCTATAAACATTGAAATATCTACACTGCCATCTGTAAATATATGGAAATAACTGCACAGTCATCTGAATAAACATGGAAATATCTACACCACCATCTGTATAAACATGGAAATACCTACAATACCATCTGTATACACATGGAAATATCTACACAGACATCTGTATAAATATGGAAATATCTACACCGCCATATGTATAAACATGGAAATATCTAAACTGCCATCTGTAGAAAGATGGAAATATCTACACCGCTATCTCTATAAATACGGAAATATCTACACCGCCATCTCTATAAACATGAAAATATCTACAATGCCATCTCCATAAAGTTGGAAGTATCTACTCCGCCATGTGTATAAACACGGAAATATCTACACCACCACCTGTGTAAACTTGGAAATATCTACACCGCTAACTGTATAAACATGGAAATATCTACATCGCGATCTGTATAAACATGGAAATATCTACACCGCTATCTGAATAAACATGGAAATATCTTCACCACGATCTGTATAAACATGGAAATATCTACACCGCTATCTGTATAAACATGGTAATATCTACACCACCATCTATATAAACATGGAAATATCTACACCACGTTCTGTATAAACATGGAAATATCTGCACCGCTATCTGTATAGACATGGAAATATCTACAAACTCATCTGTATAAACATGGAAATACCTACACAGTCATGTGTAGGAACATGGAAATATCTACACTGCCATCTGTATAAACATAGAAATATCTACACAGCCCTCTGTATAAATATGGAGATAACTGCATAGGCATCTATATAAACATGGAAATATCTGCACCGCTATCTGTATAAACATGGAAATACCTACACTGCTGTCTCTATAAACATGGCAATATGTGCACCGCTATGTGTATATACATGGAAATATCTCCACTGCTGTCTGTATAAACATGGAAATATCTCCACCGCTTTCTGTATAAACATAGAAATATCTAAAGCGCCGTCTCTATGAACATTGAAATATCTACACTTCAATCTGTAAAAACATAGAAATATCTACACATTCATCGGAATAAACATGGAAATATCTACACCACCATCTGTATAAACATTGAAATACCTTCAATATCATCTGTATACACATGGAAATATCTACAAGACATCTGTATAAATATGGAAATATCTACACCGCCATCTGTAGAAACATGGAAATATGTACACTGCCATCTGTAGAAAGACGGAAATATCTACACCGCTATCTCTATAAATATGGAAATATCTAAACCGCCATCTCTATAAACATGAAAATATCTACACTGCCAACTCCATAAAGATGGAAGTATCTACTCCGCCATGTGTATAAACACGGAAATATCTACACCAACATCTGTGAAAACATGGAAATATCTACACCGCTATCTGTATAAACATGGAAATATCTACACTGCCATCTGCATGTCCATGGAAATATCTACGCCGCCATCTGTAAAAACATGGAAATAACTACACGGCCATCTGTGTATAGATGGAAATATCAACACCGCCATCTGTACAAATATGGAAATATCTACACCGCTATCTCTATAAACATGGAAATATCTGCACTGCCATCTGTAAAAACATGGAAATACGTATACAGTCATCTGTATAAACATGGAAATATCTACAACGCCATCTGTATAAACATGTAAATATCTACACTGCTATCTCTATAAACATGGAAATATCTTCACCGCCATCTCTATAAACATGAAAATATCTACACTGCCATCTCCGTAAACATGGAACTAACTACTCCGCCATCTGTATAAACCTGGAAACATCTACACCACCATCATGTGAATAAGGAAATATCTACAATGCCATCTGTATAAAGATATAAATATCTGCACCGCGAGCTGAATAAACATGGAAATACCTACATCGCTATCTGTATAAACGTGGAAATACCAACACCGCTATCGGTATATACATGGAAATATCTACAAACGCCATCTATATAAACATGGAAATACCTACACCGCGATGTCTATAAACATGGAAATACCTACACCGCTATCTCTATAAACATGGAAATATCTACACTGCTATCTGTATAAACATGGAAATATCTACACCGCTATCTGTATAAACATGGAAATATCTATACCGCGATCTGTATAAACATGGAAATATCTACACCCCGATCTGTATAAACATGGAAATACCTTCACCACGATTTGTATAAACACGGAAATATCTACAACGCTATCTGTATAAACATGGTAATATGTACACCACCATCTATATAAACATGGAAATATCTACACCACCATCTGTGAAAACATGGAAATATCTACACCGCTATCTGTATAAACATGGAAATATCTACACTGCCATCTGCATGTCCATGGAAATATCTACGCAGCCATCTGTATAAACATGGAAATATCTACACTGCTATCTCTATAAACATGGAAATATCTTCACCGCCATCTCTATAAACATGAAAATATCTACACTGCCATCTCCATAAACATGGAACTAACTACTCCGCCATCTGTATAAACATGGAAAATACTACAATGCCATCTGTAGAAAGATGGAAATATCTACACCACAATCTGTGTAAACATGGAAATATCTATACCAATATCTGTAAAAACATGGAAATATCTACACTGCTATCTGTATAAACATGGAAATATCTACACCGCGATCTGTATAAACATGGAAATATCTACAGCGCCTTCTCTATAAACATTGAAATATCTACACTGACATCTGTAAATATATGGAAATACCTACACAGTTATCTGAATAAACATGGAAATATCTACACCACCATCTGTATAAACATGGAAATACCTACTATACCATCTGTATACACATGGAAATATCTACACAGACATCTGTATAAATATGGAAATATCTACACCGCCGTCTGTATAAACATGGAAATATCTACACTGCCATCTGTAGAAAGATGGAAATATCTACACCGCTATCTCTATAAATATGGAAATATCTACACCGCCATCTTTATAAACATGAAAATATCTACTCTGCCATCTCCATAAAGATGGAAGTATCTACTCTGCCATGTGTATAAACACGGAAATATCTACACCACCATCTGTGTAAAGTTGGAAATATCTACACCGCTATCTCTATAAACATGGAAATATCTACACTGCCATCTGCATGTCCATGGAAATATCTACGCCGCCATCTGTATAAACATTGAAATATCTAGACGGCCATCTGTGTATAGATGGAAATATCAACACCGCCATCTGTACAAACATGGAAATATCTACACCGCTATCTCTATAAACATGGAAATATCTGCACTGCCATCTGTAAAAACATGGAAATACCTATACAGTCATCTGTATAAACATGGAAATATCTACAATGCCATCTGTATACACATGGAAATATCTACACAGCCATCTGTATAAACATGTAAATATCTACACTGCCATCTCTATAAACATGGAAATATCTACACCGCCATCTCTATAAACATGAAAATACCTACACTGCCATTTCCATAAACATGGAACTAACTACTCCGCCATCTGTATAAACATGGAAACATCTACACCGCCATCTGTGTGAATAAGGAAATATCTACAATGCCATCTGTATAAAGATATAAATATCTCCACCGCGATCTGTATAAACATGGAAATATCTTCACCACGATCTGTATAAACATGGATATATCTACAACGCTATCTGTATAAACATGGTAATATTTACACCACCATCTATATAAACATGGAAATATCTACACCGCCATCTGTATAAACATGGAAATATCTACAATGCCATCGGTAGAAAGATGGAAATATCTACACTGCCATCTGCATGTCCATGGAAATAACTACGCCGCCATCTGTATAAACATGGAAATATCTACACGGCCATCTGTGTATAGATGGAAATATCAACACCGCCATCTGTACAAACATGGAAATATCTACACCGCTATCTCTATAAACATGGAAATATCTGCACTGCCATCCTTAAAAACATGGAAATAACTATACAGTCACCTGTATAAACATGGAAATATCTACAATGACATCTGTATACACATGGAAATATCTACACAGCCACCTATATAAACATGTAAATATCTACACTGCCATCTCCATAAACATGGAACTAACTACTCCGCCATCTGTATAAACATGGAAACATCTACACCGCCATCTGTTTGAATAAGGAAATATCTACAATGCCATCTGTATAAAGATATATATATCTGCACCGCGAGCTGTATAAACATGGAAATATCTACATCGCTATCTATATAAACGTGGAAATACCAACACCGGTATCGGTATAAACATGGAAATATCTACAACGCCATCAATATAAACATGGAAATATCTACACCGCTATGTCTATAAAGATGGAAATACCTACACCGCTATCTCTATAAACATGGAAATATCTACACCGCTATCTGTATAAGCATGGCAATATCTACACCGCTATCTGTATAAACATGGAAATATCTACACCGCGATCTGTATAAAAATGGAAATATCTACACCGCGATCTGTATAAACATGGAAATATCTTCACCACGATCTGAATAAACATGGAAATATCTACACCGCTATCTGTATAAACATGGTAATATCTAAACCACCATCTATATAAACATGGAAATATCTACACCGCCATCTGTATAAACATGGAAATATCTACAATGCCATCTGTAGAAAGATGGAAATAACTACACCGCAATCGGTGTAAACATGGAAACATCTACACCGATATCTGTAAAAATATGGAAATATCTACACTGCTATCTGTATAAACCTGGAAATATCTACACCGCGATCTGTATAAACATGGAAATATCTACACCACGATCTGTATAAACATGGAACTATCTACACCGCTATCTGTATAAACAAGGAAATATCTACACAGCTATCTCTATAAACATTAAAATATCTACACGGCCATCTGTATAAACATGGAAATACCTACAAAGTCATCTGTATAAACATGGAAATATCTACACAGCCATCTGTATAAACATGGAAATATCTACACAGCCATCTGTAAATACATGGAAATATCTACACCACTATCTGTATAAACATGGAAATAACTACACCGCTAATTGTATAAACAAGGAAATATCTACACCGTGATCTGTATAAACATGGAAATATTTACACCGCTATCTGTATAATCATGGAAATTTCTACACCGTTATCTGTATTAATATGGAAATATCTACACCGCTATCTCTATAAACATCGAAATATCTACACCGCCATCTGTATAAACATGGAAATACTTACAAAGTTATCTGTATAAACATGGAAATATCTACACCGCCATCTGTATAAACATGGAAATATCTACACAGCCATGTGAATATACATGGAAATATCTACACCGCTATCTATATAAACATGGAAGTAACTACACCGCTATCTGTATAAACATGGAAATATCGACACCGCCATCTACATATCCATGGAAATATCTGAGCCGCCATCTGTATAAACATGGAAATATCTACACGGTCATCTGTGTATAGATGGAAATATCAACACCGCCATCTGTACAAACATGGAAATATCTACACCACTATCTGTATAACCATGGAAATATCTACACCGACTTCTGTAGAAACATGGAAATATCTACACCGCTATCTGTATAAACATGGAAATATCTACACCGCTATCTCTATAAACATGGAAATATCTACACCGTGATCTGTATAAACATGGAAATATTTACACCGCTATCTGTATAAACATGGAAATTTCTACTCCGTTATCTGTATAAATATGGAAATATCTACACCGCTATCTCTATAAACATGGAAATATCTACACCGCCATCTGTATAAACATCGAAATACCAATACAGTCATCTGTGTAAACATGGAAATATCTACATCACCATCTGTATAAACATGGAAATATCTTCAATGCCATCTGTATACACATGGAAATACCTACACGGCAATCTGTGTATAGATGGGAACATCAACCCCGCCATCTGTACAAACATGGAAATATCTACACTGCTATCTCTATAAACATGGAATTATCTACAATGCGGTCTGTACAAACATGGAAATATCTACACCGGTATCTGTATAAACATGGAAATATCTACACCATGATATGTATAAACATGGAAATATATACACCGCTATCAGTATATACATGGAAATATCTGCACCGCAATCTTTATAAACATGGAAATATCTACACCACCATCTATATAAACATGGAAATATCTACACCGCCATTTGTATAAACATGGAAATATCTACAATGCCATCTGTAGAAAGATGGAAATATCTACACCGCAATCTGTGTAAACATGGAAATATCTACAAAGCTATCTCCATAAACATGGAAATACCTACACCGGCATCTGTATAAACATGGAAATACCTACAAAGTAATCTGTATAAACATGGAAATATCTACACAGCCATCTGTATAAACATGGAAATATCCACACAGTCTTCTGTATATACGTGGAAGTATCTCCACCGCTATCTATATAAACATGGAAATAACTACACCGCTATTTGTATAAACAAGCAATTATCTACACCGTGATCTGTATAAACATGGAAATACCTACACTGCTATCTCTATAAACTTGGAAATAACTACACCGCTATCTCTATAAACATAGAAATATCTACACCACCATCTATATAAACATGGAAATATCTACACCGCCATCTCTGTAAACATGGAAATATCTACAATGACATCTGTAGTAAGATGGAAATATCTACACCTCAATCTATGTAAACATGGAAATATCTACACCGATATCTGTAAAAACATGGAAATATCTACACCGCGATCTGTACAAATATTGAAATATCTACACCGCGATCTGTATAAACATGGAAATATCTACACCGCAATCTGTATAAACATGGAAATAACTACAAAGCTATCTCCATAAACATGGAAATATCTACACTGCCATCTGTATAAACATGGAAATACCTACAAAGTAATCTGTATAAACATGGAAATATCTACACAGCCATCTGTATAAACATGGAAATATCTACACAGCCATCTGTATATACGTGGAAATATCTACACCGCTATCTGTATAAACATGGAAATAACTACACCGCTATTTGTATAAACAAGCAAATATCTACACCGTGATCTGTATAAACATGGAAATATCTACACCGCCGTCTCTATAAACATGGAAATATCTACACCCCTATCTGTATAAACATGGAAATATCCACACCGCTATCTCTGTAAACATGGAAAAATCAACACCGCTATCTCTATGATCATGGAAATATCTACACCGCCATCTCTGTAAACATGGAAATATCTACACCACGATCAGTATAAACATGGAAATATCTACACCGCTATCTGTATAAACATGGAAATACCTCCACTGCTATCTCTATAAACATCGAAATATCTACACCACCATCTGTATAAACATGGAAATACTGACAAAGTTATCTGTATAAACATGGAAATATCTACACCGCCATCTGTATAAACATGGAAATATCTACACAGCCATGTGAATATACATGGAAATATCTACACCGCTATCTATATAAACATGGAAATAACTACACCGCTATCTCTATAAACATGGAAATATGTACAACACCATCTACATATCCATGGAAATATCTGAGCCGCCATCTGTATAAACATGGAAATCTCTACACGGTCATCTGTGTATTGATGGAAATATCAACACCGCCATCTGTACAAACATGGAAATATCTGCACCGCTATCTGTATAACCATGGAAATATGTACACCGCAGTCTGTATAAACATGGAAATATCTACACCGCTATCTGTATAAACATGGAAATATCTACAACGCTATCTCTATAAACATGGAAATATTTACACCGCGATCTGTATAAACATGGAAATATCTACACCGCGATCTGTATAAACATGGAAATATCTACACCGCCATCTGTATAAAAATGGAAATACCTACAAAGTAATCTGTATAAACATGGAAATATCTACACAGCCATCTGTATAAACATGGAAATATCTACACAGCCATCTGTATATACATGGAAATATCTACACCGCTATCTGTAAACACATGGAAATATCTACACCGCTATCTGTATAAACATGGAAATATCTACACCGCGATCTGTATAAACATGGAAATATCTACAATGCGATCTGTATAAACATGGAAATATCTACACCGCCATCTGTATAAACATGGAAATACCTACAAAGTAATCTGTATAAACATGGAAATATCTACACAGCCATCTGTATAAACATGGAAATATCTACACAGCCATCTGAATATACATGGAAATACGTACACCGCTATCTGTATAAACATGGAAATAACTACACCGCTATTAGTATAAACAAGGAAATATCTGCACTGTGTTCTCCATAAACATGGAAATATCTACACCGCCATCTCTATAAACATGGAAATATCTACATCCTTATCTGTATAAGCATGGAAATACTTACAAAGTTATCTGTATAAACATGGAAATATCTAAACCGCCATCTGTATAAACATGGAAATATCTACACCGCCATCTACATATCCATGGAAATATCTGTGCCGCCATCTGTATAAACATGGAAATATCTACACGGTCATCTCTGTATAGATGGAAATAACAACACCGCCATATGTACAAACATGGAAATATCTGCACCGCTATCTGTATAAACACGGAAATATCTACACCACGGTCTATATAAAGATGGAAATATCTACACCGCTATCTGTATAAACATGGAAATATCTACACCGCTATCTCTATAAACATGGAAATATCTACACCGTGATCTGTATAAACATGGAAATATTTACACCGCTATCTGTATAAACATGGAAATTTCTACACCGTTATCTGTATAAATATGGAAATATCTACACCGCTATCTCTATAAACATGGAAATATCTACACCGCCATCTGTATAAACATCGAAATACCTATACAGTCATGTGTGTAAACCTGGAAATATCTACACCACCATCTGTATAAACATGGAAATATCTTCAATGCCATCTGTATACACATGGAAATACCTACACGGCAATCTGTGTATAGATGGGAACATCAACACCGCCATCTGTACAAACATGGAAATATCTACACTGCTATCTCTATAAACATGGAATTATCTACACTGCGGTCTGTATAAACATGGAAATATCTACACCGGTATCTGTATAAACATGGAAATATCTACACCATGATCTGTATAAACATGGAAATATATACACCGCTATCTGTATAAACATGGAAATATCTGCACCGCTATCTTTATAAACATGGAAATATCTACAAAGACATCTGTATAAACATGGAAATACCTACACAGTCATGTGTAGGAACATTTAAATATCTACACTGCCATCTGTATAAACGTAGAAATATCTACAAAGCCCACTGTATAAATATGGAACTATCTGCATAGGCATCTGTGTAAAAATGGAAATATCTGCACCGCTATCTGTATAAAAATGGAAATAACTACACTGCTGCCTCTATGAACATGGAAATATGTACACAGCTATGTGTATAAACATGGAAATATCTCCACTGCTCTGTGTATAGAAATGGAAATATCTCCACCGTTATCTGTATAAACAAGGAAATATCTACAGCCCCATCTCTATAAACATTGACATATCTACACTGCCATCGGTAAAAACATGGAAATATCTACAACGCCAACTGTATAAACATGGAAATATCTTCACCACAATCTGAGTAAACATGGAAATATCTACACCGCTATCTGTATAAACATGGAAATATCTACACCGCCATCTGCATGCCCATGGAAATATCTATGCCGCCATGAGTATAAACATGGAAATATCTACACAGCCATCTGTGTATACATGGAAATATCAACACCGCCATGTGTACAAACATGGAAATATCTACACCGCTATCTCTATAAACATGGAAATATCTGCACTGCCATCTGTAAAAACATTGAAATACCCATACAGTCATCTGTATAAACATGGAAATATCTATAATGCCATCTGTATACACCTGGAAATATCTAAGCAGCCATCTGTATAAGCATGTAAATATCTACACTGCTATCTCTATAAACATGGAAATATCTACACTGCCATCTCTATATACATGAAAATATCTACACTGCCATCTCCATAAATATGGAACTAACTACTCCGCCATCTGTATAAACATGGAAACATCTACACCACCATCTGTGTGAACAAGGAAATATCTACAATTCCATCTGTATAAATATATAAATATCTGCACCGCGAGCTGTATAAACATGGAAGTATCTACATCACTATCTGTATAAACATGGAAATACCAACACCGCTATCGGTATAAACATGAAAATATCTACAACGCCATCTATATAAACATGGAAATATCTACACCGCTATGTCTATAAACATGGAAATATCTACACCGCTATCTCTATAAACATGGAAATAACTACACCGCTATCTGTATAAACATGGAAATATTTACACCACCATCTATATAAACATGGAAATATCTACACCGCCATCTGTATAAACATGGAAATATCTACAATGCCATCTGCAGAAAGATGGAAATATCTACACCGCAATCTGTGCAAATATGGAAATATCTACACCGATATCTGTATAAACATGGAAATATCTACACCGTTATCTGTATAAACATGGAAACATCTGCACCGCGATCTGTATAAACATGGAAATATCTACACCGCGATCTGTATAAACATGGAAATATCTACACCGCAATCTGTATAAACGTGGAAATATCTACAAAGCTATCTCCATAAACATGGAAATATCTACAGCGCCATCTGTATAAACATGGAAATACCTACAAATTAATCTGTATAAACATGGAAATATCTACACAGCCATCTGTGTAAACATGGAAATATCTACACAGCCATCTGTATATACGTGGAAATATCTACACCGCTATCTGTATAAACATGGAAATAACTACACCGCTATTTGTATAAACAAGCAAATACCTACACCGTGATCTGTATAAACATGGAAATATCTACACCGCCATCTCTATAAACATGGAAATATCTACACCCCTATCTGTATAAACATGGAAATATCCACACCGCTATCTCTGTAAACATGGAAAAATCAACACCGCTATCTCTATGAACATGGAAATATCTACACTGGCATCTCTGTAAACATGGAAATATGTACACCACGATCAGTATAAACATGGAAATATCCACACCGCTATCTGTATAAACATGGAAATAACTCCACTGCTATCTCTATAAACATCGAAATATCTACACCGCCATCTGTATAAACATGGAAATACTCACAAAGTTATCTGTATAGACATGGAAATATCTACACCGCCATCTGTATAAACATGGAATTATCTACACAGCCATGTGTATATACATGGAAATATCTACACCGCTATCTATATAAACATGGAAATAACTACACCACTATCTGTATAAACATGGAAATATCTACACCACCATCTACATATCCATGGAAATATCTGAGCCGCCATCTGTATAAACATGGAAATATCTACACGGTAATCTGTGTATGGATGGAAATATCAACACCGCCATCGGTACAAACATGGAAATATCTGCACCGCTATCTGTATAACCATGGAAATATCTACACCACGGTCTGTATAAACATGGATATATCTACACCGCTATATGTATAAACTTGGAAATATCTACACAGTCATCTGTCTAAACATGGAAATATCTACACCTCCATCTGTATAAACATGGAAATAACTTCACTGCAATCTGTATAAACATGGAAATATCTACACAGCCATCTGTATGAGCATGTAAATATCTAAACCGCTATCTCTATAAACATGGAAGTACGCACACCGCTATCTGTATAAACATGGAAATATCTACACCGCTATCTGTATAAACATGGAAATATCTACACCCCTGTCTGTATAAACATGGAAATATCTACAGCGCTATCTGTATAAACTTGGAAATATCTCCAACGCTATCTGTATAAACATGGAAATATCTACACCGCTATCTTTATGAACATGGAAATATCTACACCGCTATCTTTATGAACATGGAAATATCTACAGAGCTGCCTTTGTAAACATGGAAATATGTACACCGCTATCTGTGTGAAGATGGAAACATCTACACGGCAGTCTGTGCAAATATGGAAATATCTACTCCTCTATCTCTGTAAACATGGAAATATCTACACCGCTATCTGTATAAACATGGAAATATCTACATGGCTATCTCTATGAACATGGAAATATCTACACCGCCATTTTCATAAACATGGAATTAACTACACAGTCATCTGTATAAACATGGAAATTTCTACACCACTATCTGTATAAACATAGAAATATCTACAATGCCATCTGTATAAACATGGAAATAACATCACCGCTATCTCTATAAACATGGAAATACCTACACCGCTATCTGTATAAACATGGAAATATCTCCACCGCTATCTGTATAAACATGGAAATATCTACATGGCTATCTCTATGAACATGGAAATATCTACACCGCCATTTTTATAAACATGGAATTAACTACACAGTCATCTGTATAAACATGGAAATATCTACACCACTATCTGTATATCTGAGCCGCCATCTGTATAAACATGGAAATATCTACACGGTCATCTGTGTACAGATGGAAATATCAACACCGCCATCTGTACAAACATAGAAATATCTGCACCGCTATCTGTATAACCATGGAAATATCTACACCGACGTCTGTATAAACATGGAAATATCTACACCGCTATCTCTATAAACATGGAAATATCTACACCGCTATCTCTATAAACATGGAAATATCTACACCGTTATCTTTATAAACATGGAAATATTTACACCGCTATCTGTGTAAACATGGAAATTTCTAAACCGTTATCTGTATAAATATGGAAATATCTACACCGCTATCTGTAGAAACATGGAAATATCTACACCGCTATCTGTATAAACATGGAAATTTCTACACCGTTATCTGTATAAATATGGAAATATCTACACTGCTATCTGTAGAAACATGGAAATATCTACACCGCTATCTGTAGAAACATGGAAATATCTACACAGCGATCTGAATAAACATGGAAATATCTACACCGCGATCTGAATAAACATGGAAATATCTACACCGCGATCTGTATAAACATGGAAATATCTACACCGCGATCTGAATAAACATGGAAATATCTACACCGCGATCTGTATAAACATGGAAATATCTACACCGCCATCTGTATAAACATGGAAATACCTACAAAGCAATCTGTATAAACATGGAAATATCTACACAGCCATCTGTATAAACATGGAAATATCTACACAGCCATCTGTATATACATGGAAATATCTACACCGCTATCTGTATAAACATGGAAATAACTACACCGCTATTTGTATAAACAAGCAAATATCTACACCGTGATCTGTATAAACATGGAAATATCTACACCGCCATCTCTATAAACATGGAAATATCTACAGCCCTGTCTGTATAAACATGGAAATATCCACACCACTAACTCTGTAAACATGGAAAAATCAACACAGCTATCTCTATGAACATGGAAATATCTACACCGCCATCTCTGTAAACATGGAAATATCTACACCGCTCTCAGTATAAACATGGAAATATCTACACTGCTATCTGTAAAACATGGAAATATCTCCACTGCTATCTCTATAAATATCGAAATATCTACACCGCCATCTGTATAAACATGGAAATACTTACAAAGTTATCTGTATAAACATGGAATTATCTACACCGCCATCTGTATAAATATGGAAATATCTACACAGCCATGTGAATATACATGGAAATATCTACACCGCTATCTATATAAACACGGAAATAACTACACCGCTATCTGTATAAACATGGAAATATCTACACCACCATCTACATATCCATGGAAATATCTGAGCCGCCATCTGTATAAACATGGAAATATCTACACGGTCATCTGTGTATAGATGGAAATATCAACACCGCCATCTGTACAAACATGGAAATATCTGCACCGTTATCTGTATAACCATGGAAATATCTACACCGACGTCTGTATAAACATGGAAATATCTACACCGCTATCTGTATAAACATGGAAATATCTACACCACTATCTGTATAAACATGGAAATATCTACACCGTGATCTTTATAAACATGGAAATATTTACACCGCTATCTGTATAAACATGGAAATATCTACACCGTTATCTGTATAAATATGGAAATATCTACACCGCTATCTGTATACAAATGGAAATACCTACACCGCTATCTGTATAAACATGGAAATATCTACACCGCGATCTGTATAAACATGGAAATATTTACACCGCGATCTGTATAAACATGGAAATATCTCTACCACGATCTGTATAAACATGGAAATATCTACACCGCTACCTGTATAAACATGGTAATATCTACACCACCATCTATATAAACATGTAAATATCTACACCGCCATCTGTATAAACATGGTAATATCTACAATGCCATCTGTAGAAAGATGGAAATAACTACACCGCAATCTGTGTAAACATGGACCTATCTACACCGCTATCTGTAAACACATGGAAATATCTACACAGCTATCGGTATAAACATGGAAATATCTACACCGCGATCTGTATAAACATGGAAATATCCACACCGCGATCTGTATAAACATGGAAATATCTACACCGCGATCTGTATAAACATGGAAATATCTACACCGCTATCTGTATAAACATGGAAATATCTACACTGCTCTCTCTATAAACATGGAAATATCTACACCGCCATCTGTATTAACATGGAAATACCTAAACAGTCATATGTGTAAACATGGAAATATCTACACCTCCATCTGTATAAACATGGAAATATCTTCAGTGCCATCTGAATACACATGGAAATACCTACACGGCAATCTGTGTACAGATGGAATCATCAAAACCGCCATCTGTACAAACATGGAAATATCTAAACTGCTATCTCTATAAACATGGAAATATCTACACTGCGGTCTGTATAAACATGGAAATATCTACAACGGTATCTGTATAAACATGGAAATATCTACACCATGATCTGTATAAACATGGAAATATATACACCGCTATCTGTATAAACATGGAAATATCTACATGGCTATCTCTATGAACATGGAAATATCTACACCGCCATTTTTATAAACATGGAATTAACTACACAGTCATCTGTATAAACATGGAAGTATCTACACCACTATCTGTATAAACATGGAAATATCTACAATGCCATCTGTATAAACATGGAAATAACATCACCGCTATCTCTATAAACATGGAAATACCTACACCTCTATCTGTATAAACATGGAAATATCTCCACCGCTATCTGTATAAACATGGAAATATCTACATGGCTATCTCTATGAACATGGAAATATCTACACCGCCATTTTTATAAACATGGAATTAACTACACAGTCATCTGTATAAACATGGAAATATCTACACCACTATCTGTATAAACATGGAAATATCTACAATGCCATCTGTATAAACATGGAAATAACATCACCGCTATCTCTATAAACATGGAAATACCTACACCGCTATCTGTATAAACATGGAAATATCTCCACCGCTATCTGTATAAACATGGAAATATCGACACCGCGATCTGTATAAACTTAGAAATATCTACACCGCTATCTGTATAAATAGGGAAATAACTTCACCGCTATCTCTATAAACATGCAAATGTCTACACCGCTACTTGTTTAAACATGGAAATATCTACATGGCTATCTCTATAAACATGGAAATATCTACACCGCTATCTCTATAAACATGGAAACATCTCCACCGCAATCTGCATAACCTTGGAAATATCTACACCTCCCTCTGTATAAACATGTAAATATTTCCACCGCTATCTGTATAAACAAGGAAATATCTCCACCGATATGTGTATACACATGGAAATAACTCCAACGCTATCTGTATAAACATGGAAATATCTACACCGCTATCTATATACACATGGAAATATCTACACCGCTGTCTGTATAAACATGGAAATATCTACAGCGCTAACTGTGTAAACATGGAAATATCTCCACCACTATCTGTATAAACATGGAAATTTCTACACCGCTATCTTTATAAACAAGGAAATATCTACACCGCTATCTGTATAAACATGGAAATATCTACAACACTATCTGTGTCAACATGGAAATATCTACACAACTGTCTGTGTAAACATGGAAATATGTACACCGCTATCTGTGTGAAGATGGAAATATCTACACGGCAATCTGTGTAAATATGGAAATATCTACACCTTTATCTCTGTAAACATGGAAAGATCGACACCACTATCTGTATAAACATGGAAATACCTCCACCGCTCTCTGTATAAACTTGGAAATATCTACACCGCTATCTGTATAAATATGGAAATATCTTCACCGTTATCTCTATAAACATGGAAATGTCTACACTGCTATCTGTCTAAACATGGAAACATCAACATGGCTGTCTCTATAAACATGGAAATATCTACACCGCCATCTGTATAAACATGGAAATACCAACACCGTCATCTGTATAAACATGGAAATATCTACACCACTATCTATATGAACATGGAAATATCTACACTGCCATCTGTAAACTTGGAAATATCTACACAACCAACTCTATAAACATGGAAATATCTCCATCGCTATCTGCATAAACATGGAATTAGCCACACTGCTATCTGTATAAACATGGAAATATCTACAGCGCCATCTGTAAAAACATGGAAATATCTACACAGTCATCTGTATAAGCATCGATATATCTACAACTCCATCTGTATAAACATGGAAATATCTACACTGCCCTCTGTATAAAAATGTATATAGCCACACCGCTATGTGTATAAACATGGAAATATCATCATCGCCATCTGAATAAACATGGAAATATCTACACCGCTATCTGTATAAATATGAAAATACCTTCACCGCTATCTCTATAAACATGGAAACATCTTCACCGCTATCTGTATCCACATGGAAATATCTACACCGCTATCTCTATAATAATGGAAATATCTCCACCGCTATCTGCATAAACTGGGAAATATCTACACCGCTATCTGTATAAACAAGGAAATATCTACAACACTACCTGTGTAAACATGGAAATAACTACACCGCCGTCTGTGTAAAGATGGAAATAGGTACACCGCTATCTGTGTGAAGATGGAAATATCTACACCGCAATCTGTGCAAATATGGAAATATCTACACCTCTATCTCTGTAAACATGGAAATATCTACATCGCTATCTGTATGAACATGGAAATATCTACACCGATATCTGTATAAACATGGAAATACCTCCAATGCTATCTGTATTAACATGGAAAAACCTACACCGCTATCTGTATAAACATGGAAATATCTACAGAGCTATCTGTATAAAAATGGAAGTATCTCCACCGCTATCTGTATAAACATGGAAGTATCTACTCCGCTATCCTTATAAGCATGGTAATATCTACACAGCTATTTGCATGAACATGGAAATATCTACAACACCATCTGTGTAAACTTGGAAATATCTACACACCTGTCTGTGTAAACCTGGAAATATATACACCGCTATCTGTGTGAAGATGGAAATATCGACACCGCAATCTGTGCAAAGATGGATATATATACACCTCTATCTCTATGAACATGGAAATATCTACAATGCCATCTGTAGAAACATGGAAATATCTTCACCGATATCTCTATAAACATGGAAATATCTACACCGCCATCTGTATAAACATGGAAATATCTCCACCGCTATCTGTATAAACATGGAAATATCTTCACCGCGATCTGTATAAACTTAGAAATATCTACACCGCTATCTGTATAAATAGGGAAATAACTTCACCGCTATCTCTATAAACATGGAAATGCCTACACCGCTATCTGTATAAATAGGGAAATAACTTCACCGCTATCTCTATAAACATGGAAATGTCTACACTGCTACTTGTATAAACATGGAAATATCTACATGGCTATCTCTATAAACATGGAAATATCTACACCGCTATCTCTATAAACATGGAAATATCTCCACCGCAATCTGCATAACCTTGGAAATATCTACACCTCCATCTGTATAAACATGTAAATATTTCCACCGCTATCTATATAAACATGGAAATATCTCCACCGATATGTGTATACACATGGAAATAACTACACTGCCATCTGTATACACATGGAAATACCTACACAGCCATCTGTATAAACATGGAAATATCTGCACCGCTATCTGTATAAACATGGAAAAACCTACACCGAAATCTGTATAAACATGGAAATATCTACACCGCTATCTTTATAAACTTGGAAATATCTACACCGCTATCTGTATAAACTAGGAAATATCTACACCGCCATCTCTATAAACATGGAAATATCTCCAGCACTATCTGTGTAAACATGGAAATATCTACTCAGCTGTCTGTGTAAACATGGAAATATGTACACCGCTATTTGTGTGAAGATGGAAATATCTACACCGCAATCTGTGCAAATATGGATATATCTACACGTCTATCTCTGTAAACATGGAAATATCTACACCGTTATCTGTATGAACATGTAAATATCTACACTGCTATCTGTATGAACATGGAAATATCTCCACAACGGTCTGTATAAACATGGATATATCTTCACCGCTATCTGTATAAATTTGGAAATATCTACACCGCTATCTGTATAAACATGGAAATATCTACATCACTAGCTGTATAAACATGGAAATAGCCACACCGCTATCTGTATAAACATGGAAATATCTACTCCGCCATCAATAAAAACATGGAAATATCTACACAGTCATCTGGATTAACATGGAAATACCTTCACCTCCATCTGTATAAACATGGAAATATCTACACTGCCATCCTTATACACCAGGAAATATCTACACCGCTATCTGCATAAACATGGAAATATCTACACTGCTATCTGTATAAACTTGGAAATATCTACACGGCCATGTCTATAAACATGGAAATATCTCCACCGCTATCTGTATAAACATGGAAATGTCTAAAACAATCTCTGTGTAAACATGGAAGTATCTACACAGCTGTCTGTGTAAACATGGAAATATGTACACCGCTATCTGTGTGAAGATGATAATATCTACACGGCAATCTGTGCAAATATGGAAATATCTACACCTCTATCTCTGTGAACATGGAAATATCTACACTGCTATCTGCATAAACATGGAAATATCTACATGGCTATCTCTGTAAACATGGAAATATCTACACCGCCATCTGTATAAACTTGGAATTAGCTACATAGTCATCTGTATAAACATGGAAATATCTACACCACTATCCCTATAAAATTGCAAATATCTACAATGCTATCTGTATAAACCTGGAAATAACTTCACCGCTATCTCTATAAACATGGAAACACCCACACCGCTATCTGTATAAACATGGAAACATCTCCGCCGCTATCTGAAAAAACATGGAAATAACTACACCAATCTCTGTATAAACATGGAAATATCTACACCGCTATCTGTATAAACATGGAAATATCTACACCGATATCTGTATAAACTTGAAATATTTACACCGCTATCTGTATAAATATGGAAATATCTTCACCACTATCTCTATAAACATGGAAATGTCTACACCACTATCTGTATAAACACGGAAACATCTACATGGCTATCTGTATTAACATGGAAATATCTACACGTCCATCTGTATAAACATGGAAATACCTACACTGTCGTCTGTATAAACATGGAAATATCTCCACCACTATCTGTATAAACATGGGAATATCAACACTGCCATTTGTATAAACATGTAAATATATACACAGCCATATCTACAAACATGGAAATATCTACATCGCTATCTGTATAAACATGGAAATAGCCACACCGTTATGTGAATAAATATGGAAATATATACACAGCTATCTCTATAAACATGGAAATGTCTACACCGCTGTCTGTATAAACATGGAAATATCTATTTTCTATCTCGATAAACATGTAAATATCTACACCGCCATCGGTATAAACATGGAAATACCTACACAGTCATCTGTATAAACATGGAAATATCTACAAAGTCATCTGTATAAACATTTAAATGTCTACACTGCCATCTCTATAAACATGGAAATATCAACACAGCCATCTCTATAAACATGGAAATATATACATCACTATCTACATAAACATGGAAATAGCCAAACCCCTATCTGTATAAACATGGAAATGACTACACGGCCAACTGTAAAAACATGGAAATATCTGCACAGTCATCTGTATAAACATGGAAATATCTACAACTCCATCTGTATAAACATGGAAATATCTACTCTGCCATCTGTATTCACATGGAAATATCTACACAGCCATCTGTATAAATATGGAAATATCTACACCGCTGTCTCAATAAACATGGAAATACCTACACCGCTATGTGTATAAACATGTTAATATCTACACCGCTATCTGTATAAACATGGAAATATCTACAGTGCAATCTGTATAAACTTGGAAATGTCTACACCGCCATCTCTATAAACATGGAAATATCTCCACCGCTATCTCTATAAACATGGAAATGTCTCCACCACTATCTGTTTAAACTTGGAAATAACTACACCGCTATCTGTATAACCATGGAAATATCTACAGCGCTATCTCTATAAACATGGAAATGTCTACACCGCTATCTGTATAAACATGGAAATATCTACACCGCCATCTGTATAAACATGGAAATACCTACACAGTCATCTGTATAAACATGGAAATATCTACACCACTATCTGTATAAACATGGAAATATCTACACTGCCATCTGTATAAACATGGAAATACCTACTCAGTCATCTGTAAAAACATGGAAATACCTACACCGCTATCTGTAAAAACCTGGAAATATCTACACAGTCATGTGTAAACATGGAAATACCTACACCTACATCTGTAGAAACATGGAAATAACTACACTGCCATCTGTATACACATGGAAATATCTACACAGCCATCTGTATAAACATGGAAATATCTGCACCGCTATCTGTATAAACATGGAAAAACCTACACCGAAATCTGTATAAACATGGAAATATCTACACCGCTATCTGTATAAACTTGGAAATATCTACACCGCTATCTGTATAAACTAGGAAATATCTACACCGCCATCTCTATAAACATGGAAATAACTCCAACACTATCTTTATAAACATGGAAATATCTCCACCACTATCTGTATAAACATGGAAATATCTACACTGCCATCTGTATACACATGGAAATATCTACACAGCCATCTTTATAAACAATGTAATATCTACCCCGCTATCTCTATAAACATGGAAATACCAACACCGCTATCTGTATAAACATGGAAATATCTACACCGCTATCTGAATAAACATGGAAATATCTCCACCGCTTTCTGTATAAACATGGAAATGTCCACATTGCTATCTGTGTAAACATGGAAATATCTACACCGCTATCTGTATAAACATGGAAATAACTACACCGCTATCTCTATAAACATGGAAATGTCTTCACAGCTATCTGTATAAACATGGAAATATCTACATGGCTATCTCTATAAACATGGAAATATCTACACCGCCATCTGTAAAAACATGGAAATACCTACAGAGTCATCTGTAGAAACATGGAAATAACTACAACACTATCTGTATAAACATGGAAATATCTACACTGCCATCTGTATAAACATGGAAATATCTACACTGCCATCTCTATAAACATGGAAATATCTACATCGCTATTTGCGTAAACATGGAAATAGCCTCACCGCTGTCTGTATAAACGTGGAAATGTCTACACCGCCAACTGTAAAAACATGGAAATATCTACAGAGTCATCTGTAAATACATGGAAATATCTACACCTCCATCTGTATAAACATGGAAATATCTACACTGCCATCTGTAGAAAGTGGAAATAGCCACACCGCTATCTGTATAAAGATGGAAATATCTACTCCGCTATCTGTATAAACATGGAAATATCTACAGCGCTATCTGTATAAACATGGAAATATCTCCACCGCTATCTGTATAAACATGGAAATATCTACACCCCTATCTTTATAAACAAGGAAATATCTACACCGCTATCTGTATAAACATGGAAATAGCTACAACACTATCTGTGTAAACATGGAAATATCTACACGTCGATCTCTGTAAACATGGAAATATCTACACCGCTATCTGTATAAACATGTAAATATCTACACCACTATCTGTATACACATGGAAATATCTACACCACGGTCTTTATAAACATGGATATATCTACACCGCTATCTGTATAAACATGGAAATATCTACACCGCTATCTGTATAAACATGGAAATATCTACATCACTATCTGTATAAACATGGAAATAGCCACACCGCTATCAGTATAAACATGGAAATATCTACTCCACCATCTGTAAAGACATGGAAATATCTAAACAGTCTTCTGTATAAACATGGAAATATCTTCACCGCCATCTGTGTAAACATGGAAATATCTACACTGCCATCCTTATACACATGGAAATATCTTCACAGCCATCTGTATAAACATGGAAATATTTTCACGGCTATCTCTATAAAAATGGAAACACCAAACCGCCATCTCTATAAACATGGAAATATCTCAAGTGCTATCTGTATAAACATGGAAATATCTCCACCGCTCTCTGTATAAACATGGAAATGTCTACGACACCATCTTTTCAAACATGAATATAACTACACAGCTGTCAGTGTAAACATGGAAATATGTACACCGCTATGTTGTGAAGATGATAATATCTACACGGCAATCTGTGCAAATATGGAAATAACTACACCTCTTTCTCTGTGAACATGGAAATAACTACACCGCTATCTGCATAAACATGGAAATAGCTACATGGCTATCTCTATAAACATGGAAATATCTACACCGCCATCTGTATAAACTTGGAATTAACTACACAGTCATCTGTAAAAACATGGAAATATCTTCACCACTATCGCGATAAAATTGGAAATATCTACAATGCCATCTGTATAAACCTGGAAATAACTTCACCGCTATCTCTATAAACATGGAAATACCCACACCGCTATCTGTATAAACATGGAAATATCTCCACTGCTTTCTGAATAAACATGGAAATAACTACACAACTCTCTGTATAAACATGGAAATATCTACACCGCTATCTGTATAAACATGGAAATATCTACACCGCTACCTGTAGAAACTTGGAAATACTTACACTGCTATCTGTATAAATATGGAAATATCTTCACCACTATCTCTATAAACATGGAAATGTCTACACCGCTATCTGTATAAACATGGAAATATCTACTTAGCTATCTCTATAAACATGTAAATATCTACACCGCCATCGGTATAAACATGGAAATAACTACACAGTCATCTGTATAAACACAGAAAGATCTACAAAGTCATCTGTATAAACATTGAAATGTCTACACTGCCATCTCTATAAACATGGAAATATCTACACAGCCATCTCTATAAACATGGATATATCAACATCACTATCTGCATAAACATGGAAATAGCCACAACCCTATCTGTATAAACATGGAAATGTCTACACGGCCATCTGTAAAAACATGGAAACGTCTACACAGTCATCTGTATAAACATGGAAATATCTACAAGTCCATCTGTATAAACATGGAAATATCTACACCGCTATCTTTATAAACATGGAAATATCTAAACTGCTATCTCTATAAACATGGAAATACCTACACCGCTATCTGTATAAACATGTTAATATCTACACCGCTATCTGTATAAACATGGAAATACCTACACCGCTATGTGTATAAACTTGGAAATGTCTACACCGCCATCTCTATGAACATGGAAATATCTCCACCGCTATCTCTATAAAGATGGAAATATCTCCACCACTATCTCTATAAACATGAAAATAACTACACCGCTATCTGTATAAACCTGGAAATATCTACACCGCTATCTCTATAAACATGGAAATGTCTACACCGCTATCTGTATAAACATGGAAATAACTACACCGCTATCTCTATGAACATGGAAATGTCTACACCGCTATCTGTATAAACATGGAAATATCTACACCGCCATCTGTACAAACGTGGAAATACCTACACAGTCATCTGTATCAACATGGAAATATATACGCCACTATCTGTATAAACATGGAAATATCTACTATGCCATCTGTATAAACAGGGAAATACCTACTCAGTCATCTCTATAAACATGGAAATACCTACACCGCTATCTGTAAAAACATGGAAATATCTACACAGTCATGGTTATAAACATGGAAATATATACACCTCCATCTGTATAAACTTGGAAATATCTACACTGCCATCTATATAAACAAGGAAATATCTAAACCGCTATCTTTATAAACATGGAAAAACCTACACGGCAATCTGTATAAACATGGAAATATCTACACCGTTATCTGTATAAACTTGGAAATATCTACACCGCTATCTGTATTAGCGAGGAAATATCTGCACCGCTATCTCTATAAACATGGAGATATCTACTCCGATATCTGTATAAACATGGAAATATCTACAACACTATCTGTGTAAACATGGAAATATCTACACAGCTGTCTATGTAAACATGGAAATATGTACACCGCTATCTGTGTGAAGATGGAAATATCTACACGGCAATCTGTGCAAATATGGAAATATCTACACCTCTATCTCTGTAAACATGGAAATATCTACACCGCTATGTGTATAAACATGGAAATATCTACATGGGTATCTCTATAAACATGGAAATAGCTACACTGCCATCTTTATAAACGTGGAATTAACTACACAGTCATCTGTATAAACATGGAAATATCTACACCATTATCTGTATAAACATGGAAATATCTACAATGCCATCTTTATAAACATGGAAATAACATCACTGCTATCTCTATAAACATGGAAATTCCTACACCGCTATCTGTATAACCATGGAACTATCTCCACCGCTATCTGTATAAACATGGAAATATCAACACCGCTATCTGTATAAACTTAGAAATATCTACACCGCTATCTGTATATATAGGGAAATAACTTCAAGGCTATCTCTATGAACATGGAAATGTCTACACCGCTATCTGTATAAACATGGAAATATCTACATGGCTATCTTTATAAACATGGAAATATCTACACCGCCATCTGTATAAACATGGAAATACCTACACAGTCATCTGTATAAACATGGAAATACCTATACAGTCATCTGTAAACATGGAAATATCTACAATGCCTTCTGTATACACATGGAAATATCTACACAGCCATCTGTATAAACATGTAAATATCTACACTGGTATCTCAATAAACATGGAAATATCTACACCGCCATCTGCATAAACATGGAAATATCTACACAGACATCTGTATAAACATAGAAATATCTACACTACCTTCTGTATAAACTTGGAAATATCTACACTGACATCTGTAGAAAGATGGAAAAGTCTACAAAGCGATCTGTATAAACATGGGAATTTCTACACCGCTACCAGTATAAACACGGAAATATCTACACCGCTATCTGTATCAACATGGAAATAACTACAACGCAATCTGTATAAACATGGAAATATCTACAATGCTATCTCTGTAAACATGGAAATATCTACACAGCTATCTGTGTAAACTTGGTAATATCTACACCGCTATCTGTGTAAATTTGGCAATACCTACAACGCAATCTGTGCAAAGATGGAAATACCTACACCGCTATCTCTGTAAACATGGAAATATCTACACCGATATCTGTATAAACATGGAAATATCTACACTGCAATCTGTATAAACATGGAAATATCTACAGCGCCATCTGTATAAACATGGAAATATCTACACCGCCATCTGTACACACATGGAAATATCTACACAGCCATCTGTATAAACATGGAAATATCTACACTGATATCTCTTTAAACATGTTAATATCTACACCGCTATGTGTATAAACATGGAAATATCTACGTCGCTATCTGTATAAACAGGGAAATATCTCCACAGCTATCTGTATAAACATGGAAATATCTACACTGCTATCTGTATAAACATGGAAATATCTACACCGCTATCTGTATAAACCTGGACAAATCTACACCGCTATCTGTATAAATACGGAAATATCTAAACCGCTATCTGTATAAACATGGAAATATCTACAACGCTATCTCTGTAAACATGGAAATATCTACACATCTATCTGTGTAAACTTGGAAATATCTACACAGCTATCTGTGTAAAATGGAAATATCTACACAGCAATCTGTGCAAAGATGGAAATATCTACACCTCTATCTCTGTAAACATGGAAATAACTACACAGCTATCTGTATAAACATGGAAATATATATACTGCAGTCTCTATAAACATGGAAATATCTCCACCGCTATCTGTATAAAAATGAAAATATCTACACAGCTATCTGTATAAACATGGACATATCTACTCCGCAATCTGTATAAACTTGGAAATATCTACAACGCTATGTGTGTAAACATGCAAATATCTACACAGCTATCTGTGTAAACTTGGAAATATCTACACAGCTATCTGCGTAAACATGGAAATATCTACACGGCAATCTGTGCAAAGATGGAAATAACTACACCGCTATCTCTGTAAACATGGAAATAACTACACAGCTATCTGTATAAACATGGAAATATATATACCGCAGTCTCTATAAACATGGAAATATCTCCACCGCTATCTGTATAAAAATGAAAATATCTACACAGCTATCTGTATAAACATGGACATATCTACACCGCAATCTGTATAAACTTGGAAATATCTACAACGCTATGTGTGTAAACATGCAAATATCTAAACAGCTATCTGTTTAAACTTGGAAATATCTACACAGCTATCTGCGTAAACATGGAAATATCTACACGGCAATCTGTGCAAAGATGGAAATAACTACACCGCTATCTCTGCAAACATGGAAATATCTACACCGTTATCTGTATAAACTTGGAAATATCTACACCGCTATCTGTATTAGCGAGGAAATATCTGCACCGCTATCTCTATAAACATGGAAATATCTACACCGATATCTGTATAAACATGGAAATATCTACAACACTATCTGTGTAAACATGGAAATATCCACACAGCTGTCTATGTAAACATGGAAATATGTACACCGCTATCTGTGTGAAGATGGAAATATCTACACGGCAATCTGTGCAAATATGGAAATATCTACACCTCTATCTCTGTAAACATGGAAATATCTACACCGCTATCTGTATAAACATGGAAATATCTACATGGGTATCTCTATAAACATGGAAATAGCTACTCTGCCATCTTTATAAACGTGGAATTAACTACACAGTCATCTGTATAAACATGGAAATATCTACACCATTATCTGTATAAACATGGAAATATCCACAATGCCATCTGTATAAACATGGAAATAACATCACTGCTATCTCTATAAACATGGAAATTCCTACACCGCTATATGTATAACCATGGAAATATCTCCACCGCTATCTGTATAAACATGGAAATATCAACACCGCTATCTGTATAAACTTAGAAATATCTACACCGCTATCTGTATAAATAGGGAAATAACTTCAAGGCTATCTCTATGAACATGGAAATGTCTACACCGCTATCTGTATAAACGTGGAAATATCTACATGGCTATCTTTATAAACATGGAAATATCTACACCGCCATCTGTATAAACATTGAAATACCTACACAGTCATCTGTATAAACATGGAAATACCTATACAGTCATCTGTATAAACATGGAAATATCTACAATGCCTTCTGTATACACATGGAAATATCTACACAGCCATCTGTATAAACATGTAAATATCTACACTGGTATCTCAATAAACATGGAAATATCTACACCGCCATCTGCATAAACATGGAAATATCTACACAGACATCTGTATAAACATAGAAATATCTACACTACCTTCTGTATAAACTTGGAAATATCTACACTGACATCTGTAGAAAGATGGAAAAGTCTACAAAGCGATCTGTATAAACATGGGAATTTCTACACCGCTACCAGTATCAACACGGAAATATCTACACCGCTATCTGTATCAACATGGAAATAACTACACCGCAATCTGTATAAACATGGAAATATCTACAATGCTATCTCTGTAAACATGAAAATATCTACACAGCTATCTGTGTAAACTTGGTAATATCTACACCGCTATCTGTGTAAATTTGGCAATACCTACAACGCAATCTGTGCAAAGATGGAAATACCTACACCGCTATCTCTGTAAACATGGAAATATCTACACCGATATCTGTATAAACATGGAAATATCTACACTGCAATCTGTATAAACATGGAAATATCTACAGCGCCATCTGTATAAACATGGAAATATCTACACCGCCATCTGTACACACATGGAAATATCTACACAGCCATCTGTATAAACATGGAAATATCTACACTGATATCTCTATAAACATGTTAATATCTACACCGCTATGTGTATAAACATGGAAATATCTACGTCGCTATCTGTATAAACAGGGAAATATCTCCACAGCTATCTGTATAAACATGGAAATACCTACACTGCTATCTGTATAAACATGGAAATATCTACACCGCTATCTGTATAAACCTGGACAAATCTACACTGCTATCTGTATAAATACGGAAATATCTAAACCGCTATCTGTATAAACATGGAAATATCTACAACGCTATCTCTGTAAACATGGAAATATCTACACATCTATCTGTGTAAACTTGGAAATATCTACACAGCTATCTGTGTAAAATGGAAATATCTACACAGCAATCTGTGCAAAGATGGAAATATCTACACCTCTATCTCTGTAAACATGGAAATAACTACATAGCTATCTGTATAAACATGGAAATATATATACTGCAGTCTCTATAAACATGGAAATATCTCCACCGCTATCTGTATAAAAATGAAAATATCTACACAGCTATCTGTATAAACATGGACATATCTACTCCGCAATCTGTATAAACTTGGAAATATCTACAACGCTATGTGTGTAAACATGCAAATATCTACACAGCTATCTGTGTAAACTTGGAAATATCTACACAGCTATCTGCGTAAACATGGAAATATCTACACGGCAATCTGTGCAAAGATGGAAATAACTACACCGCTATCTCTGTAAACATGGAAATATCTACACCGTTATCTGTATAAACTTGGAAATATCTACACCGCTATCTGTATTAGCGAGGAAATATCTGCACCGCTATCACTATAAGCATGGAAATATCTACACCGATATCTGTATAAACATGGAAATAGCTACAACACTATCTGTGTAAACATGGAAATATCTACACAGCTGTCTATGTAAACATGGAAATATGTACACCGCTATCTGTGTGAAGATGGAAATATCTACATGGCAATCTGTGCAAATATGGAAATATCTACACCTCTATCTCTGTAAACATGGAAATATCTACACCGCTATCTGTATAAACATGGAAATATCTACATGGCTATCTCTATAAACTTGGAAATAGCTACACTGCCATCTTTATAAACGTGGAATTAACTACACAGTCATCTGTATAAACATGGAAATATCTACACCATTATCTGTATAAACATGGAAATATCTACAATGCCATCTGTATAAACATGGAAATAACATCACTGCTATCTCTATAAACATGGAAATTCCTACACCGCTATCTGTATAACCATGGAAATATCTCCACCGCTATCTGTATAAACATGGAAATATCAACACCGCTATCTGTATAAACTTAGAAATATCTACACCGCTATCTGTATAAATAGGGAAATAACTTCAAGGCTATCTCTATGAACATGGAAATGTCTACACCGCTATCTGTATAAACATGGAAATATCTACATGGCTATCTTTATAAACATGGAAATATCTACACCGCCATCTGTATAAACATGGAAATACCTACACAGTCATCTGTATAAACATGGAAATACCTATACAGTCATCTGTATAAACATGGAAATATCTACAATGCCTTCTGTATACACATGAAAATATCTACACAGCCATCTGTATAAACATGTAAATATCTACACTGGTATCTCAATAAACATGGAAATATCTACACCGCCATCTGCATAAACATGGAAATATCTACACAGACATCTGTATAAACATAGAAATATCTACACTACCTTCTGTATAAACTTGGAAATATCTACACTGACATCTGTAGAAAGATGGAAAAGTCTACAAAGCGATCTGTATAAACATGGGAATTTCTACACCGCTACCAGTATCAACACGGAAATATCTACACCGCTATCTGTATAAACTTGGAAATATCTACAACGCTATGTGTGTAAACATGCAAATATCTACAGCAATGTGTGTATAGATGGAATCATCAACACCGCCATCTGTACAAACATGGAAATATCTACACTGCTATCTCTATAAACATGGAATATCTACACTGTTGTCTGTATAAACATGGAAACATCTACACCGGTATCTGTATAAACATGGAAATATCTACACCACAATCTGTATAAACATGGAAATATTTACAACGTTATCTGTATAAACATGGAAATATCTGCACCGCTATCTCTACAAACATGGAAATATCTACACCGCTAGCTGTATAAACGTGGAAATATCTACTTGGCTATCTCTAGAAACATGGAAATATCTACAGTGCCATCTGTACAAACATGGAAATACCTACACAGTCGATTGCATAAACATGGAAATATCTACACCACTATCTGTATAAACATGGAAATATCTACACCTTTATCTTTGTAAACGTGGAAATATCTACACCGCTACCTGTATAAACACGGAAATACCTACATCACTATCTGTGTAAACATGGGAATATCTTCACAGCTATCTGTGTAACCATGGAAATATGTACACCGCTATCTGTGTAAAGATGGAAATATCTACAACGCAATATGCGCAAATATGGAAATATCAACACCACTATATCTGTAAACATGGAAATATCTACACCGCTATCTCTGTAAACATGGAAATATCTACACTGCTATCTGTATAAACTTGGAAATACCTACACATTCATCTGTATATACATGGAAAAATCTACACCACTATCTGTATAAACATGGGAATATCTCCACTGCCATCTGTATAAACATGGAAATATCTACACAGACATCTGTATAAACATGGAAATATCTACACAGCCATCTCTATAAACATGGAAATATCTACAGAGCTATCTGTATAAACATCAAAAGAGCCACACCGCCGTCTGTAAAAACATGGAAATATCTACACAGTCATCTGTAAAAACATGGAAATATATACATCTCCATGTGTATAAACGTGGAAATATCTACACCGTCATCTGTATACACATGGAAATACCTACACAGCCATCTGTATAAACATGGAAATATCTACACCGCTATCTCCATAAACATGGAAATACCCACACCGCAATCTGTATAAACATGGAAATATCTACACCGCAATCTGTATAAACATGGAAGTATCTACACTGCTATCTGTAAAAATATGAAAATAACTACACCGCTATCTCTATAAACATGGAAATATCTACACCACTATCTGTGTAAACATGGAAATATCTACACTGCTATCTTTATAGACATGGAAATATCTACACCGCTATCTGTATAAACATGGGAATATCTACAACAATGTCTGTGTAAACATGGAAATATCTACACAGCTATCAGTGTAAACATGGAAATATGTACACCAATATCTGTGTAAAGATGAAAATATGTACACCGCAATCTGTAAAAATATCAAAATATCTACTACGCTATCTCTGTAAACATGGAAATATCTACCCCGTTATCTGTATAAACATGGAAATATCTACACCGCTATCTGTATAAACATGGAAATATCTACACCGCTATCTCTATAAATATTGAAATATCTACAATGATATCTCTATAAACATGGAAATGCCTACACAGCTATCTGTATAAACATGGAAATATCTACATGGCTATCTCTATAAACATGGAAATATCTACACCGCCATCTCTATAAACATGGAAATAACTACACAGTCATCTGTATAAACATGGAATCATCTACACCACTATCTGTATAAACATGGCAATATCTACACTGCCATCTGTATAAACATGGAAATATCTACACCGCCATCTGTATAAACATGGAAATATCTCCAACGCTATCTGTATAATCTCAGAAATATCTGCACTGCTATCTGTATAAACATGGAAATATCTACATGGCTATATCCATAAACATGGAAATATCTACACCGCCATCTGTATAAACATGGAAATAACTACACAGTCATCTTTATAAATATGGAAAAATCTACACCTACAAGTGTATAAACATGGAAATATCTACACTGCCATCTGTATACACATGGAAATATCTACACAGCCATCTGTATAAACATGGAAATATCTACACTGCTATCTCCATAAACATGGAAATACCTACACCGCAATCTGTATAAACATGGAAATGTCTACACCGCTATCTGTATAAACATGGAAGTATCTACACCGCTATCTGTTAAAATATGGAAATATCTACACCGCTATCTCTATAAACCTGGAAATATTTACACTGCTAGCTGTATAAATATGGAAATATCTACTTGGCTATCTCTAGAAACATGGAAATATCTACACCGCCATCTGTATAAACATGGAAATACCTACACAGTCAATTGCATAAACATGGAAATATCTACACCACTGTCTGTATAAACATGGAAATATCTACACCGCTATCTGTATAAACATGGAAATACCTACACCGCTATCTATATAAACATGGAATTATCTATACCGCTATCTCTATAAACATAGAAATATCTAAAACGCCATCTCTATAAACATGGAAATATCTACAACGCCATCAGCATAAACATGGAAATAACTACACCACCGTCTGTATAAACATGGAAATATCTACACCGCCATCTCTATAAACATAGAAACATCTACACTGACATCTGTTGAAAGATGGAAATACCTACACCGAGATCTGCATAAACATGGAAATATCTACACCTCTACCTGTATAAACATGGAAATAGCTACACAGCTATCAGTATAAATATGGAAATATTTACACCGCTATCTCTATGAACATGGAAATGTCTACACCGCCATCTGTAAAAACATGGAAATATTTACACAGTCATCTCTATAAACATGGAAATATGTACACCTCCATTTGTAAAACATGGAAATATCTACACTGCCATGTGTATACACATGAAAATATGTACACAGCCATCTGTATAAACATGGAAATATCTACACTGTTATCTCTATAAACATGCAAATACCTACACCGCCATCTGTATACATGGAAATATCTGCACCGCTATCTGTATAAACATGGAAATATCTACACCGCTATCTGTATAAACTTGGAAATATCTACACCGCCATCTGTATAAACATGGAAATTTCTCCACCGCTATCTGTATAAAAATGGAAATATCTCCACCGCTATCTGTAAACATGGAAATATCTACACTGCTATCTGTATAAACATGGAAATAACTACACGTCGATCTGTATAAACATGGATGTAGCTACACCGTTATCTGTTTAAACATGGAAATATCTACACCGCTATCTCTATAAACATGGAAATATCTACACAGTCATCTGTATAAACATGGAAATATCTACACCACCATCTGTATAAACATGGAAATATCTATACTGCCATCTGTATAAACATGGAAATACCTAAACCGCTATCTGTATAAATATGGAAACATCTACACCACTATCCCTATAACCATGGAAATATCAACAACGCTATCCAAATAAACATGGAAATATCTACACCGCTATCTGCTTCAACATGGAAATATCTACACCACTATCACTATAAACATGGAAATACCTACACCGCCATCTCTATAAACATGGAAACATCTATACCACCATGTCTATAAACTTGGAAATATCTACACCGCCATCGGCACAACCATGGAAATTTCTACCCCGCCGTCTGCATAAACATGGAAAAATCTGCACCGACATCTGTATAAACATGGAAATATCTGCAACGCTATCTGTGTAAACATGGAAATATCTGCACTGCTATATGTGGAAACATGGAAATATCTACATCACTCTCTGTATAAACATGGAAATATCTACACCGTTATCTCTATAAATATGAAATTATCTACACCGCTATCTCTATAAACATGGAAATATCTACACCGCTATCTGTATAAACATGGAAATATGTACACCGCTATCTCTATAAAGATGGAAATATCTACACCGCCATCTGTATAAACATGCAAATATCTACACAGTCATCTGTATAAACATGGAAATATCTACACCACCATCTCTATAAACATGGAAATATCAAGACTGCCATCTCTATACACATGGAAATATCTACACAGCCATCTGTATAAACATGGAAATATCTACACCGCTATCTCTATAAACATGGAAATATCTACATGGCTATCTGTATAAACATGGAAATATCTATATCACTATCTGTATAAACATGGAAATATCTCCACCGCTATCTCTATAAATATGGAAATATCTACACCGCTATCTATATAAAGATGGAAATATCTGCAACGCTATCTGTATAATCATGGAAATACCTACACCGCTATCTGTATAGACATGGAAATATCTACAACGCTATCTGTGTAAACATGGAAATATCTACAATGCTATCTGTGTAAACATGGAAATATCTACACAGCTATCTGTGTAAACTGGGAAATATCTACACCACTATCTGTGTAAAGATGGAAATACCTACACCGCAATCTGTGATAAGATGGAAATATCTACACCGCTATCTCTGTAAACACGGAAATATCAACAGCACCATCTGCATAAACATGGAAATATCTACACTGCCATCTGTATAAACATGGAAATATCTACACAGCCATCTCTATAAACACGGAAATATCTACACAGCCATCTGTATTAACATGGAAATATCTACACCGGTATGTGTATAAACATGGAAATACCTACACCGCTATCTGTATAAACATGAAAATATCTACACTGCTATATGTATAAATATGGAAATATCTACACCGCTATCTCTATAAACATGGAAATATCTTCACCGCTATCTGTATAAACATGGAAATGTCTACACCGCTATCTCAATAAACATGGAAATATCTACACCGCCATCTGTATAAACATGGAAATATCTACACCGCTACCTGTATAAAAATGGAAACATCTGCACCGCTATCTTTAAAAACATGGAAATATCTACACCGCGATCTGTATAAACATGGAAATACCTACACTGCTATCTGTATAAACATGGAATTATCTACACCTCTGTCTCTATAAACATGGAAATATCTACACCGCTATCTCTATAAACATGGAAATATCTACACCGCCATCTTTAAAAACATGGAAATATCTACAAACTCATCTGTATTAACATGGAAATATCTACACCATCATCTGTATAAACATGGAAATATCTACACTGCCAGGAGCTCAAGAGCATCCTGCGCAATACAGCAAGGCCTCATCTCTACAAAAAAATAAGAAATATTTGCTGGCCATGGTGGTGTGCACCTGTAGTCCCAGCTTCTTGGGAGGCTGAGGTGGGAGGATCCACGGAGCCCAGGAGTTTAAGGCTGCAGTGAGCTTGGATAACGACTGCACTCCAACCTGGATGACAGAACAAGAACCTGTTTCAAAAAAGAAAAATGAAAAAAAACCTAAAAACTAAAAACTGGATGTAGTTTGCTAGTAACTAAACAGCAAATTAATTGTAACATGTTTACATATCAACGATGTCTTTCTTCTTTGATCATAAACCTGCTCACTAAGAACCTGCTGAAGTCCATGGTAGTGACAGGTACATGTCTGCATCCTTGTCCTGACCTGCATCTTCTTTGATTGTCCCCATCTGTGTCTCCGACTGGCACTGCCGAACCGTCTTGCTACGTGATCAATGTTGTACTGAACCGGACTGCTAACTGCTCAATGTTGTCGAGCTCACTGCACAAAGCTGTTCTTACAAGGTAGATTTCTGCCTGGAATAGCCATACTTACACTGTTTATATTCCTTACTCCTGACCCATCCAACGCAGCACAAGTTCTATTTATTGCCATAGAAACATAGGTCATTTGGAAACACCTCCTTCATTTCTATGGAATGTTCAAACATTTCTGACATTTTGGACTCTGTTCTAGCCTCTTGTTAAATATATCCAGAAAAGACACAAAGCTTTATGGGGGGGCTATATGCACACATATGCTATAGAATAAGCTATCTAAATGCTTAAAAATACTTTCCATCTGTCACCGCACCTTAATAGGTACACAGAAATTAAGTATGTGTATATCTGTCTGTATAGATACGTATAAATATATATCCCCAAAACAAAAACTCATTCTCTTACTTATACATAGGTAGAATATAGGTGAATATACATATACATTTATAGGTAGAACAAAAAAACCCTCAGCCTCTTTAGGGCCATGTGTTTTCTCTGAGTAATTGTCACAATTACTTAAAATACATGTGTATGCCTTTTTAGATAAATTTCATCAGACCAGTTTCTGTCTGGTTGGAAGATAATAACTGCCTATTTGCTAAGTGCCCCTGTCCCCATACTATGTTCCAGTGAACTAAAGACCTCTGGCAATCATATATTTACAACTCAGCAAGATTAAACAATTTATTGTTATTTATGACATCCAAGCTGTATCTTCTGTATTATATTCCACATTAGCATCTATCACTTTACATTTGGGAGATCCTGTCCAAAAAATGATTATGCCTCCTAACCAAACATTCAGCAGGGCTGCAGGAGCAGGACCCCTGAACAATCATCCTGCCAAAGTACTTTAAAGCACCGTGAGCTGCCACAGCTGTGCATTTTCAGATGACTCAGCAGATTAGCGTGGAGTCTCTTAGCCTCTGCTTGGTGTGTTCCTTTCAGTGATCTCTCACATGGCCCAGTCCATTCGGTTTGAAAATCCTCATGAAATGAGCAGATTATGATCTGGCTTCAGTAGAGGGCCATGGGGTGGGCATGGAGGGGAGAGGGTTTGCTCTTAACACAGCCTGAGCCTCAGAAAGGTTTCAGATGGAAAGGCATGGCACTGACTCAGCTCATGCTTAACAGGAAATAATGCACAGACCACACCAAAAAAGCCCTTTATGTTGTGTGAAAGTCTATGCCGGAGCAGCTGCTGCCACCTCATGTACTGTGATAGAGTGTGCATGTGTGTGTTTGTGTGTGCGTGAGTGTGAGTATGCACACAAATGTGTGCTGGGAGGGGGAGGAGATCACACCTTCCACAGTCGCCACCTCAGCCTTAGCTAGCAGCGTGGAGAATTGCCAAAAGTCAAGAGGAAGCTGCACCAAAGCAACTGTGATCACCACATCAGCAGGCGCTTTCTGGTTAGTAAAGCTACTGGGACTGAAAAACACACACGATCTCGTCCTTCTTTTATTTTAATCAGAGCAAACTATTTTTATAATAATTGTGTTATATGAATAAATAATTCATAATGCTGTAACCCATTATCACATTCAATCCTCCCAACAACCCTAGAAGATATGTAGACAAGTATTATTAATTTCCCTATTTTTATAAATGAGGAAATAAACCCCAGGAGGCTAGGCGACTTCCCCACGGTCATAGAAGTTGCAAACAGTAGTATCATGATTCAAATCCAAAGCTTCTCCTTTTGTCTTTATCATTTTAATTTTGAAGGTAATGCATATGCATGTATGATCTTTTAAATCCAGAGATGGATATGGAATAGATAGGAAAAGGGACTCTCCTTCCCCATTATACACCCCCTCCACCCAAGCTATATACACTGTTGACTAGACTATGTCCTTTCAATCCTATTTTCTATGCCTACATTATATACAGAAAAGCAGGATTACGTTACACACAATATTCCAGTCATTGCTGTTTTTCACCAACAAGCTATCATTCACATCTTTTTCATACTACATATAAATTTATATCCTTTATTTTAGTGGTGTATATTGTGCAGTTGTGTCATAAATTATGTACCTGTTCTCTGTTGAACATATAGATTTTTTCTGAGTTTTTCCTTAGCAAAATGCTGCAGTGAGTACCCTTGTACACAGATGTTTGTACATTTGTTCTAGAAAAATCTACAGCAAAGATTCTTAGATTAAGAGATTCCCAGGTTATTAGAAAACTACTCTATTAATTTAGATATATACTTCCAAATTGCCTGACCAAAAAGTTATGTCAATTTAACTTCTATGAACAGTATACAAACATGACAATTTTCCATCACCTACACCAACTCTGGGTAATTTCATCTTTTTTACAAGTTGATGGATTGTTTTAATTTATATTTCTCTGGTTATTAATAAGGTTGGCCAACTGTTCATGTGTTATTATTGATGATATTTGTATTGAATTGTTTGAATTTTCTTGATTTCAAAAAACGTTTTACATGTCATAGATATTAAATATTTGTTGTAAAACTCTCCTTCCAGTATTGTGTATGTGTTTGGTCAAGTAGAATAAACTCTCGTCCTCTGATTTCAGATTCCTTTCTCTTTCCATTAGAAATCCCTAAATGTAAAACTACATATTGATAGCTAAAAACCAGGATGTTTACTAGAGAAAAAGAATACAAAGGCAATAATTAAATATTATATTTATACAAAATACCTACTAGTACAAACTTAAAAAGAGAAAGTAAAAGTCAAATGCTTCTACGACTTCAGACTAAGAAAAAGAACTTTTGAGGTTGAATGTTCCTGAAATTTTTCTTTTCATACAACTACGGACATGACTTCAAAAGTTGATGTGACTAAAAAATGTAAGATATGAAAGATATTTGAAGACTCAGAGAAGGTGGATTTTCATTTTAACAAGTCACATATATATTCTAGATATCCTCTTATTCGTAACTAAGAGAGTCAAATCAGATGAAAGAATCTAAAAATTTCCCTTTGACTGTGTTAAGTAGAAGTAGTAGAGGCATATTGGCCAAATCTTGAGTGTTTGCAAATTGACTCTTAAGGCTATAGGCTGGCACAGGTCATTGAAGCCCTAGCTTTTTATCTTTAATTTTAAAATCCCCAAACAATTTATACTAATTTTTCTTGTCCATTATTTCCAAATAATCTTGTTTAAAGGTTATTACAGTGCTTGCTCATGTTACTGTTGTCTAACAGAAGGGTATCCGGGGCCTTAAAACTGAGAGGGTTAGGATTAATGATTCCAATACCTATGCTTGGACATCTCCAAAAGTGGGTTCCAACTTCTTGTCCTCAAGTCTGTATAGAAACTAGCAAACTTCCAGAGTTCACAAAAGGCTCAAAGACAACAGATGTTTTATAGAAAATTCTTAGAGCAAGTTTCACGCATAATGTTGCTGATGCGTGTCTGCCTTTTCAATAAACATCACTATGCTTTATCACAAGATTTAATAAAGCAGCTTAGTTAAAAATGCCATCTGGGTCTCTGGACACATTAAACAAAGCTTAAAATAACCACCCCAGCAACTGGGAGGACCCAGCTGTTCTCATAATCTGTCCCACTCCTTTTACTTCCCCATAAAAAGAGTGAATGAAGACCACAGACTAAAAGCATCCAGAAGGAACTGACACAAACAGGGAGATAGATGGAGCCAAGGGCTCCTGTAAGTTTGCTATTGCTCACATAATAGATTTGCTAATTCCACAACCTGCGGATGGTGATTAAGAACAGGAAGCAGAAAGAGGGAAGAGAGAATCATAGAAGGGCTCATTCAAGTTTTCTAATGTATCACAAACCTGTCCTCCCTAATGTCTGGATCATAGCAGCCCATTCCATTCACCTATTCTCTAGTGAACTCCAATAGAAAATACAAAGCCATCACCACCCAGTTCTTTCTCCCTTCTAGAGATGAGATATTAGCCACCCAATCCCAGATTCTCAGATCCATTCCTGGAAAGAAGCCCTAGGTATTGAAGCACAGCTTTCCCTCCCTCCCTTCTTTCTTCCACCCCAAGATTTGTTCCCCAGATAGTTCTAGTAAATGCAAAACCAAGTATATTCTCATTCTTTAGAGCAACCAGCTTTTCATGGCCAACTGGAATCAAACACAACCTGCACAAACATCTATCTGGAGGACACTCCCAAGGCTCCTACTGAGCCAGCCTTCTGCATACCACTGCATTTCAGCTTCCTAGTTCACAAGACACTGAGACATTCTTGAATTCTGCAAGGTGCACTGTGTGTTAATATCTTGACTGCTCATCATGTGGCCAATAAAGGGCATGACTAGTCAACAAATAAATTTTCTCTTGGCTAAAACTTGCAACAAAACTGTAAGCTGTTTACCAAGGGGCCCACTACAGGTTATATTCAATATATACAGTCAAATCCTAACTATCTGAGATATATTCAGTTGACCATACACCTTTATATTTCAGTAAAAGGTCTTTACATTTCCCAGTGCTATCGATGTTACAAAGTGCTTTCATATGCAGTGCTTCATCTGATTTCCAGGATAATTAAATGATCCTGTCATACCTGATTTTTAGATGAGGAAACAAGTGGTTTCTGGGTATTTCAAGAGGCTAACGCATCTGCCCTCCAACTTGTATGTGAAAACCAAAAACAAAATTCCAAGGCCCTTCAACCATCTGAATGGACTTTGACTCTTTTGGTCAATATATGGCAGAGCTAGGAAAAGCAGGTGAGTCTTCCAGCTGCTGATACAGGGTTTTTTCTGCCATACTCCATTACCTCCAAGGCTAAAGTCAAAAGAGGGTGTGGTTATCACATGAAAAAATCTGGTTTGGATTTCCCAAATGTGTATGTAGTATTTGGGGATTTACCTTAATTTAACCTACAGTTCTTTTGGGTTGTAACAGTCTGACTCCATTTTTGAAAACAAAACAAAATCGATTTTAAATGCTGAATTATAGATCTTTGCTGTCCAGTATGGTAGCTACTAACCACTCATGGTTATTTGCATTTCTATTTTAATTAATTAAAATTCAGTAAAATGCAAAATTCAGTTCTTCAGTTGCTCTAGCCACATTTCAAGTGTTACAGTAGTCACATATGGCTAGTGGCTGGGACAATGCAGATTATAGAACAGTTCCATCATCAAAGAAACTTCTATTGAACAGTGCTATTATATAATGTCATCTCCAGAGAAAGAAGACTTTAGAAAAAGTCAGAAACGGCCGGGTGCAGTGGCTCACCCGTGTAATCCCAGCAATTTGGGAGGCCAAGGCAGGCAGATCCCTTGAGGTCAGGAGTTCAAGACCAGCCTGGCCAACATGGTGAAACCACGTCTCTAGTAAAAATACAAAAAATTAGCTAGGCGTGGTGGTGCATGCCTGTAACCCCAGCTACTCAGGTGGCTGAGTTGGGAGAATCACTGGAACCCAGGAGACAGAAGTTGTAGTGAGCCAAGATTGTGCCACTGCACTCTAGCCTGGGTGACAGAGCAAGACTCCATCTCAAAAAAAAAAAAAAAAAGAAAAAGAAAAAGTCAGAAACATCTTGAGGCAGGCATAGTGCTGTCATCTGTCCAATATTGAAGATGATTTAAGAATAAGAAAGAAGAAGAGAACAAAGAAGAGAAAAAGAAGTTGCCTTAGGTGTACCTACCCAGAAAAGGACAAGGGCATTCCTGTAGTCATTGTGTTGTATTTTAGCTCTTAAACTTTTTAAGAGATTAGAATAATTTGACACATAGAAGATCTAAACCACTGAAGAGGCTCTGAAGCAGATAAAAGTAGAAAGAAAATAAAAAACTAATTAGTTACAAACTAAGCTTAACCACAATTTGTTTAAACGATACTATTTACTCTTCAAATGATTGGTTTTTCTTTTGCTTTATAGTATGACATAGTTTATATCTTTAAAGGGGAATTAAAATATTTCTGGGAATTTTTAAAAGTAAGTTCACACAGCCACATAAAAACTACAGAAACAGATAAAACCTATCTTCTCATTTATTCCCTAATCCATTCAAATTAAATATAAAAATCCAAGCAGCCACAGTGATATTCAAAAAAGCAAAAGTGAGACAAAACAAAATTCATTTGTCACCTGTGGAGGTAGTTAGCTCACCTAATCTTCACTCCAAACACCAGTAATTTTTAAAAGACAGAAATAAACATATGTTCTGCCTTCCCGGAAGGAACTATGTTTCAGGGTAGCCAAATAACCCAGTTGTGAAGAAAATGGTCTGCTTATAGAAAAATGCCAGCTAAAACATGTAGATAGAATTAGAGAATTAGAAATTCACCATTTTGAAACCCCTAATGAAATAATCAACTCAAGCAAGGATCATTAATAAATGCTAAAACAATCAAGTAACTATTGATACAGAATATAACTGAATATACACATGGTACAAAGTTCACGTCACAGACTACTGGCTTGACCCAAGGGGGAATATAGCAGAGGAGAGAGGCAGTGATCACCCTAACCTTGCGATCATCTCACCATCACTAATGATGGGATGTGAATACACATTATTGCCTATGAAATAGTCTTTAAAAAAAGAAGTTGAACCTGAATCTAAGTAAACCTTGCAAAGGGCTGAACCTGTATGTCTTCCCCAAATTAATATGTTGACATCCTAACCCCAAAGGTGCTGGTATTAAAAGGTGGGGCCTTTAGGGGGTCATTAGATCATAAGGACAGAGGCTTCATGATTGGAATTAGTGCCCTTATAAAAGAGGCCCCAGAGAGCTAGCTAGTCTCTCCCACTATGTGAGGGCCCAGCAAGAAGGCCAATCTATGAACCAGAAAGTTGGTCCTAACCAGATATCAAAACCACATGCTCCTTGATTTTAAACTTGCTAGCCTCTAGGACTGTGAGAAATAAATTTCTGTTCTTTATAAGTCATCCAGATTTTGGTATTTTGTTATAGCAGGCCTAAAAGCCTTTAGAACTAACTTCCAGTTAACCAGGAAAAAACAGAGTGAAAAGTTAAATGACACCATAAAAAGCAACCAGAAAATTCCAGAAGGGGAAATATTCTACAGGACAACTGACTAGTTTTTCAACAAGTCAATTTCACTAAATAAATACATAAACAAAGAGTATGGGTATTTTCCAGGTTAAAAAATCTTGAGCTAAATGATCAAATGCAATGTGTATCCCTTGATTAGAAGAAACTAATTTGAACAAACCAGCCACAAAAGATATTTCAGGGAGACCAAGCTGGAAGGATCACTTGAGGCCAGGAGTTTGAGACCAGCCTGGGCAACGTAGTAAGACCTCCATCTCTACAAAAACAATAAATTAGCTGGGCAAGGTGGTGTGCACCTCTAGTCCTAGCTACTCAGGAAGCTGAGGCAGGAAGATCACTTGAGCCCAGGAGTTTGAGGCTGCAATGAGCTATGATTGTTTCACTGCACTTCAGGCTGTGTGAAAGAGCAAGACTTTGTCTCAAAAAATAAAAGGACATTTCATAATAATTTAGGAAATCTGAATGTGGACTGGGTAATAAATGATATAAAAAAGCCATTTTTTATTTTGTTTGAAAAGATGATTTTGTAACTATACAGGAAAATGTTCTTATTTTTTTAGAAATCTGTACTAAAGAATTTAGGGGTAAAATATCATTTTCTTTAATATACTTTCAAACACAAGCAAAAAATAGTCATGACACAAATATAGCAAAATGTTTACAATCTATGTTCTATGCTTGCCTGTGAGTGCCATTAATCTCATCTCTCTGCTTTTCTGAAAGTTTGAAAATTTCAAAGTTTTATAATAAATTTTTTACATCCCATAATTTTATAATAATTTTTTTAAAGTTTGAAGCAAATCAACAACTATAGCTTCAAAAATATCCTGACCCACAATAAACATTGAAGAGGGTATATTTCTCCCATTTCCTAAAAAAGTTGGCCCAGGAAGGAGTATGAGATCTGCCATAGCTCTCCCAAGGCTCATTATTCTCCATCACTCCATGGGAAATCCCAAAATAAATTTTTTAAAAAGTTGTTTAAATTTATAATGTTTTTGATTCTATAATAATTTTATAATAAAATAATTGTAAAATGTTTTTGATTTTATAATTTATAAAAATTTTTATACATGTTTATGTTTGAAATGTCTATTTCAAACTTTATGAGATATTAAAATATAAGTAATATAGTTCATCATTTTAGAAATGCCATGCTTTTCTTCTCCAGCAATTACATAATCAAAGAGTAACTGTAGTTTTTCCTAGAACATTGCTTTGTAGGCTGGGCATGGTGGTTCATGACACTTTAGGAGGCCAAGGCAGGCAGATCTCTTGAGATCAGGAGTTTGAGACTAGACTGGGCAACACAGAGAAACCCTATGAGTAGTAAAAACACAAAAATCAGCTGTGCGTAGTGGCGTGCACCTATAGCCCCAGCTACTCAGGAGGCTGAGGTGGGAAGATCACCTGAATCTGGGGAGGTCAAGGCTACAGTGAGCCAAGACTGTACCATTGCACTCCAGCCTGGGCAACAACGTGAGACCCTGTGTCAAAAAAAAAAATGAAATTTAATTGAAAAAAAGAAAATTGCTTTGTAAAATTAATTTTTCAATCAAAACCAAGATTTTTCAGATATAGAGAATGCAGCCCACTGGTCAGATTTGTCAGTTCAAAGAGAATAAATTCTAGTTTCCTATTTTTCTAGCCTGCTTATGATTATCCAATAGGATATCAAAAAAGACCAAAGCCTTTGGGATCCATGTTCAGTATTCTTGAGTCTAACTCAGGATGCCAAATCAGGAGACAAGCACATTCTCATCAATTTTCAATCATTCGAGACCAATTTTGCTTATAATTATCCAGTTCTTTTAGACCACCTTTCTCCTGAAGCCAGCCTTATGGCTATTCACTTCACTTTAGCATAAGCCCCCAAGAAGGTGAACAAAATGAGGAAACGATTGGTTAAAGTTGGCGTTTGAAATTCTGAAACATGTCCACCATTCCCTTCACCCATGCCCGCCCCTCTTAGAAGTAGTACTTTCAGATTATTTAAGAGTCAATGCTTCTATGTGGATTTTGTCATCTGTCCTTTATAACAGCTAGTAGGTTTAATTTGACTCTATTTTCAGCATATATTGACCTATGCTAATTATCTGTTAAAATAAATTCCACTCTTAGAGTTAATAAAGTGTGTGTGTCATGGAAGACCCATTGAAGTAAGAAGCTGAGGAGCCCTTATGGTAAAGTGGGACAAGAAATAATAAGACATAATAATTTTCCCATGCAAATCAACAACCGTAGCTTCAAAAATATCTTGACCCACAACAAGTATTGGACAGGCCATGTTTCTCTCACTCCCTAAAAAATTGGCTCGGGAAGGAGTATGAGAGCTCCCATAGCTCTCCCAAGGCTCAATATTCTCCATCACTCCACAGGAACAGCCTGTCAGAGAAGAGTGAAAGACCATTTGTCAACCTCTCTTCAACTCCCTGATTCTAGCCAAACTTCATCAATCTCAAGTGAGGAGCCAGAGAGAAATCAAACCCCATATATCCAGCATCATTGTCTACTGGAGTCAAAAATCACAATTCCACTACCCACCCCAACACCATTGGCCCTGTTTCTCCCAATTGCTTTTTATTGTGTTTTTTAAAAAATCCTCTTTCCCCATCCCTGCAACACCGAGAAGGAGGAATTATAGTAGATAAATATGAAGCATGGAGATCCTTTAAAAATGTTTTTAATAATAAATGAGAAAATGAAAAGGAGAGGGTTGGGAAGGAAGGAGGGAATTCAAATGCCAGGGAATTGTTCAGTTTCGCTTTTAAAGACCTTAACACTCATTTATACATCTGCAAGACACTCCCCTTAAAGAAAAGTTCTATGAGTGTGGGTCTGGTTGCATGAATAAGGATAAAATTACTTTTTTAGACGATGTTTCCCACATATCATTTAGAGACCCCTGAAGTTAGGTATCCCTCTTGTAGATGTCCTTGAGATGCTGCTGGACCTGGGAAAGAGGAAACTGGGATACGGGTCTATGCCAAAAGGTGCTTCTAGTTATAGGACAGAGAGGAAAGGGGCAGAGGGAGAAAAACCCGAAGTCTGAGAATCTGGATAGCAGAAGACTACCGAGGTCGTGGGAGAAGGGAGAGAAAACAAGGATGAAAAGCGAAAGGGGAAGAGGCATGAAATGTTGTCAAATGTCAAAAGGGATTTGGAGAGAAGTTGGGAATTGCATTAAGAAAACCACTGCAAATCTCGTTACAGACCATTTAGAGATATGCCCCCTGGGAACTGTGAGCTCAGGCTGTTTAACATCAAACAAATGGATCCACTCCATCCCTACCCTAATTAAATAAATCATTCAGTAATTCCACTGGGTTAAATAACCAAAATATTAAAAACCTTCAGGGCCTACTCTTGCCAAATATGTCAGGGATCGTGTGTGTGTGTGTGTGTGTGTGTGTGTGTGTGTGTGTTCTGAGACACCACTACTGTTAAATAGGCAGAGCTAAGACTTAGGGGACTGGCAGATTATTGCAAAAAGGGCACAGGGCAGAGGGACTATGTTGTGAGCCTGGGAAAGAAGTTTGTGTGGGGACTGTGGGCAGTGAACGCGTTGGGAACAATATGGAAAACTGGGAGCTGCCTTGGAATCTACAGGGCCAGGTAAGAGAATGTCCGAAAGAAAAATGAGCAGGTGCGGGATGTGTGCAGAGTCGGAGAAGAGTCCAGGGCGCCCGGAGTGGCTCCAGGAACGACGGACACCCCTCAAGGATTTTGGGGGCGGTGGGTACTAATAGAACTCAGTGTCCGGGGTGCGCCGGGGAGGCTGCAAGCACGGTGGGAGTGGGGCGCTGGAGGGTGAGGACGCGGGAGTGAGGAAGCAAAGCCTGGGCCGGGCAGGGGCATCCCAGCTGGGCCTGGAGGCAGCAGGGGGACAAGGGCTAGGAGAGGGCATGGCAGCAGCGCTGCGGGAAGCGAGGGGCATCCGGACACTCACCCCATTGGCCGCGGCCATCTGCCCCACGATCTCGATGGCCGTCCTGCTAAAGTACCTGCCGTCGCTGCCCACCACCGTGGTGCAACCCCGACCGTCGCGCAGGTCAATGGACGATAGCACGCTCTGGATGAATTTGGGCAGGTAGTTGCGCTGGCCCTCGAAGAGGCCGGTAGGTCGCCGCAGAACCCCGCCGCCGGCCCACCGCGAGTCCTCGTAGGGCGCGGTGGGCACTATCAGCACCAGGATGGGGCTCCCCTCCGTGGTGCCTCCTGGCCGGTCCTGCTGTGGCTCCCGGGGCCGGAGGGAATCTGCAGCCTGCCGGGGTCCTCCACCAGCCTGGCCGCGTGCCGGGACTCCGCCTCGCGCCCGGGCCCCCTCTCCGGCAGGTCGGCACCCTGCGCCCTGCGCCCGCCCGCCTGGGGACGGCCCGCCCCTCCTCTCTACGCGGCCGCTCGCTGACTCCCTCGGTGGAGATTGCTTCTGCCTTCCTGTAAAGTTTTCTCCCGCCCACCTTCTCCGCTGCCAGACCGCCCGAGGTGTCCTCAGTTTCTCCCCAAGTTGGACTCACTTTCGGGGTGTCCCAAAAGCCTGATTCCAGGGCCTGCTAGCCCGACCCCGGTGACGCCTGCACCCGTGCCTGGCCCCAGCCTTCACGCGCGATCGCCGCCCTCCGCGGCACACCCTCCGCCAGAAAACAGCCGGCGGGCGGCGAGACTTTGGGCAGAGTCCGGGTTCCTCTCCGGCGCCAGGCCCGTCTCCCTGTCTCCCTGGGAGTGCGCAGCCTACACGCACCAGTTTCTCTTTAGAAAAAGCTTGGGGAGGGATTTGGGAGGGGGCTGAAACCTTTTGCCATCAGCGAACAGCCTCAGCCAAAAATAACCCTGGAAAGGCGAGCTAAGAATGGTTATCTCCTGCCAGCACTGAAATCGGAGGCTTGGTGCTGCGTGTGGGGTGTGTGTGTGTGTGTATGTGTGTGTGTACCCTCCCACCCCGACCATTTGTTGAAGGGAATCACCACTGTCAGACTTCAATCCAACAGGACCCACTCGAGCCATCCACACTTTCCCCAGCCTCCTCCAAAACAGCACACTTTCCGGTATGGACAATTCTTTTTTTTTTTTTTTTTTCACTTGTTTGTTTGTTTTGGTGGTTGCAACAGCAGCAACACAGACGACACATATTTCCCTATTCTTCTCGCCCTTCTCACCCTCCCTACCCAGCTCCTGCCTTAGAAACAGGCTTGGCCTACACTGTATCTGTCCACACTGCCTGAACTCTTCCCTGAATTAATCGTTTTCAATAGGAGGGGGCTAAATCCCTTATTAATGCCCTACCAGGAGTGAATGAATAAAGCCAAGTTAAAGGGGAACTGGGTACCACATACTGTGCTAGGTTCCTTTGCATGTATCCTTTCATTCTGCTGGAGCTAAAGATGTTCTGCCTCCTCTCCATAAAATGCACCCAAACTCCAAAACCAGGAAATTCTCCATAGAAAATAGGAGTGAAGAGAGAAAAGACTAACAGGATAAACCCCAAAGCAGGAAGAAAGTTTTGTCTCCCATTTCGCTCAAGGAATTTTTGGACCCACCAAGGCTACTGTCCTGAAAGATCCTGCTGCTTCTCCTTCCCCAAATATTGTCCACTTCCTGAGAGTAAGGCTGACTTGCCACAGGCTTATAAAGTGTTTGGTCACAGTAAGACAACTGTGAGTAATAACACACATTGTATACTGTTTTGCAATTGATAAAAGGCTTTGCATCTGTTTTTTCTTTGGAGGCTGAAGAAAAGAAGAATGGTATTCACGCAGTTCCCATTTTACAGATGAAAACAAGAGGACTTTTTCTGTGAAGTCAGGAAAGTGGTTACAGTGGTACTTTCCGCCTGTCCGAATTATGTATTGCCCCTCCCCTTTCTATTAATAACATTGAAGTGTGATGGGACAACCACTGAAGCCGTCAGTTGAAACCTGCTGGGACTTTTTAGCCATTCTCTTCAACATAAAGAATGGGTGTTTTTGGAGGGGGTGAGAGGAATGGGGAAATGTTGTCAAAGAGTACAATGTTTTAGTTGAGACAGGAAGAATACATTTTGTTGAGATCTACAGCACAGCATGGTGACTGTAGTTAACAACGAAGTATTGTGTATTTCAAAATTGCTAAGACAATAAATTTCAAATGTTCTCACCACAAAAAAGATAGGTTTTGAGGTGATGAATCTACTAATTCTCTGGATTTAATTATTCCACAATGTATACATATATCATAACATCACATTATACCTCCGTAAATACATACAATTTTAATTTGTCAATTAACATTTTTTAAAAGAATAGTGTGGCCAGTTGGGGAGGTAGCTTTTTTTTTTTTTCCTCTAGTCTCTACTCAGTCTCCAAGATCCCATTCCCCAGAAAGTTCCTGTCACCCAGGTGGAGTGCAGTGGCACAATCATGGCTCACTGCACCCTCTCCCTCTTGGGCTCAAGTGATCCTCCCGCCTACAGGTACATGCCACCACGCCCAGCTAATTTTTGTAGTTTTTGTAGACATGGGGTTTCACCATGTTGCCTAGGCTGGTCTCGAACTCCTCAGCTCAATCAATCTGCCCACTTTAGCCTCCCACAGTGCTGGGATTACAGGTGGGAGCCACCAAGCCCAACCCATAAAGTTCCTAACTTTTTATCTCCCTGGGAGTGCACAGCCTACACACACCAGTTTCTCTTTAGAACATACTTAAGAGTCTTGGCTTAGCATCCAACAGACAGAACTTTAACACTTCTACGGATCTGTGCACCTGTCTATGGTGTGGGGTTTTTAAGATCTCTTTCTAATGACACTTTATTTTGCAAAGCAGGACAGTTTCATTCCCAGAAGAGCAGGTATGGTAAATCCTTTGTTCCAGTAACGAAGACAATGATCCAAACCCTAAGCCTCAGAGAAGCCCAGAAACCCTCCAGGCCTCCATTTCTCTGCTCCTAGCACCTGCCTCTCTCTTGACATCAACATCATTCTCCCCTCTCACAGCCCAGCTCCTTCCACAGACCCAGGGATTAGGCACCAGCACCTCAGACTAGATTTTAGAGAATTACCATTCAAGAGGCAATCCTCTTCCCTTGGTTCCAATTTCAAGGTTCTCAAAGACTGGAACAGGGCTAGTTTGAGGCAATGTGCCCCATCGCATAGCCAGAAAGAACCTTACAGTGAAAAGGAAAACAATTCTTCCAAAGTAAGGGGGTGCTGATCCCAGAGGGAGGACAGATGGGCAACCAATCAGTAACCGGGCCACCACATGCTTCACACTCACTGATCAAGGATTTCTAAAACCACTTTTCTTTTCTCTGAATTTACATAGGACATTGTATCACTCATAAAGGAATGTCTTATAGGCTGATAACACCTTTCTATTCATGCTTATACTTAACATTTAGGCTAGGATAATTTCCTAACCTCAGTGTCCTCACTATAAGATGGGAATTATTATAATCCCTACCTCATAAATTGTTGGGAGAATTAAAATACTTAGTAAAGTGCCTGACTAATAGAAAGGCATTCAATAAATGTTAGCTATTCATGGTGTCATCATCATTATATTTACCATTATTACTAATCTCCTGTATTGCAAGAATTACAGTTTATATTTTTGTAGACCATCACTGTAGCTAAAGGGTCTTTGGGCCATAGGTGATATTCCATAAAGGTTGGTTAAATTGATCTGTGGTTTTTGACTATGGAAACTCAGAACTCCCTCAAAATGTACAAAACAGATTTACCTGCTAAATAAATCTCTTCAAAGCTGACCCCAGGTTTAATTGAATTAATTCCAATGAATTTGTCACAATGATGGAGAAAGGAAACTTAGAGGGCCCCACAGTTGTTTGCTGGTAAAATGAGAAGTTTGGATTAGATCAATGTTTCCCAAAATATTTTCCTCAGAATGTTAGTGCCCCTCGAATCCTGCACAAAGCAAGAGTTTCATGACCAAGTAGCTTTTAAAACTCCTGTACACTCTACTCCCATTCTTCACAATGCACACTTTCATATTAAAAGTTCTGAGAGGTCCTCAACAGAAGACATCACTTAACTTTTTTTTTTTTTTTTAAGACAGATTCTCACTCTGTCACCCAGGCTGGAGTACAGTGGCCACCACTCCTGGCCTAAAATTTTTTTAACCTGGTGCTTCCCAATCTAAACTCACAGGGACCAGATTTCTTAATGAAAGAGAATCAGACTAGCTTGGAACCATACCTGGTGACACTCCCCTGCCCCATTCCTTGTATGTCCTCAGTGGACTAGGTCAGGAATAAATAAATTTTCCTGATTCTCAAGGGCTGGTCACTCCTTTGCACTGAGCTCAAAGCTTCTCTGTAGCATGGGTCACAATGAATGGTAGCCCTGATAGCCTAGAGTAGCCTTTCAGCCTTCTCTGAGCCTCTAAAGACTGAGGATCCTTGGCATGAAATGGAGCAACTGATATACCCTTGCTTCCCCTGGGGACTCTCTTGCTCTCAAAAAGGAATCAGCCATCATCTCCATCTAGAGAATATACTATGTGACTCAGCTTGACCAGCCTGTCCCAAAATGAGAATCTGGGTAAAATAAGCATTGAAACACTTCATTCCTTGTAGATTCAAAAAAACATATTAGCATATTAAAGACTATGAAGTTCTGCAGGAAAAAAAAACCTATTTAACTTTAATCCAACATTGCCAAGTTTTATTTGACCATGGAAGATTTTTCCAAAACACTTACAAACAGATCAAGGACATTAATCTTTCATGAAACACTAGATCCCCAGGGTCCTCTCCAGCTACATCATTCTGTGATTTTCTTTTTTATTTATGATGCATTAAAAGATTAATCTCTATCAGACTTCCATTTAGAAATTCACCAGAATGTGCAAAGGCAGCAGGTAAAATTGCTGAAGGGTATTATAAAAATACCCTCCAGTGATTTTTGAAACTTAAACTGAAATATTTATATAACTATATATTTCAGTTTGTATATTATATATATATGTATATACACACATATATATGTATGTATATACACACATATATATGTGTGTATATATATTGGTGTATGTATATCTATATCTATGTATATATGGCATTATATCCATTTTACAGATGCAGAAACTGAGCTTTAGAGGGGGTGAGCAATTGGTCCAAAGCCACACAGCACACAGGTAGTCATTGATAAAGGTAAAAACAAGAGTTGAAGCCTGAGGTGTAAGGACACAGAGACAAGTACACAAATGTTTACAAGTTACACATATGACACGTGCCTTTAACGTGAATTTCTTGAACATTCATTTAGAGGCCTTACAATGAAGACATCAGAGTGGCAGCAAGTTCTGTTGGAATCAGGGGAGGGTGTTCTTCTATAATCCCCTGGCTAACAGGAAAGCACACTGATTTGGCCCATGGTAGTTATACACTCCCATTGAGTCAGGGGCCACTTCTATGCACACAGGAGGTGCTAAAAATATGCTGTTGACTCATTGCCTCTAAGAGCAGAAGAAATGCCAAAATTATAGGACAAGAGGCAGAAAAGCACACGGAAAAATGTCGTAGGGCAGTCCTCTAAGGAGGTTTTAGATCCCTTTGAAATCTGTCCAAACACTTTCTTGTGCTGGGGAAAGTCAATTCCATATTTCAAGCAACCCCACATGTCATACGAGTATCTTGTACGTGTTTGTGTACTCGTGTCTGTGAACTTACATCTCAGACTTCAACTTATCGCTCCCCACCCTTATCAATGACTGCCTGCATGGCCTTGGGCAAGTTGCTTTCCCTCTTCAAAGCTCAGTTTCTGCATCTATAAAATGGACATAATGCTACCTACCTCATGGGGTTAGTGATCACATTTAAGGAGCTAATATGTGGAAATTGCTTACACAGTACCTATCACATAATAAGGGTTTAATAAGTGTTTGATGTAATTGTTTTGATTATTACTACTATTACTAAATTAATAATTACTACAATAATAATGATTCTTATTCTCTATATTAGTATTATCTTTGAAAATGGGCATGGATTATGTCTATGTAACACTTTTGGCACAATATCTAGCATTATATCACACACAAATTAGAGAATTCATGTTATTAAGGATGAAAAAATATTTTTACTGACCCTTAAATTCTTCGTAAGTAACTGCAAAAGAAGCCATTATCCCAACACATGAAATAAAAAAGAAAATTCAGTTCCTCTGGAGTTTGTTTTTGGAGGTAGCCACAGGATACCTAAATTTTTTTTCTTTTCAGAGAGACCGAGGGGCTCACTAGGTTGACCAGGCTGGTCTTGAACTCCTGGTCTCAAGCCATCCTCCCACCTCAGCCTCCCAAAGTGCTGGGATTACATGCATGAGCCACCACATCCAGCCTACCTAAAATATTGAATGCTGTTAATAAATCTCCTGAGGCCAGCATAAGAAGGTGATGGGCAAAAATAATGCAGGTATGTTTTTCTGGCTTTTTCATGTATTGGGCCAAACTTTGAAAGCACTTACTATTAATGGCTAACTTGCAAAATTTGTGATTTATTAAAAGCAGATTTTAATTGTTTTACCTAAAAATAATAGGCCTCTGATCTGCCAAAGATGAAGATTTAATTTCTAGGTGTTCCCCACAATACCTAGAAACATCAGTGGAATCGAGTATTAAACACTTTAGAACTATTCTCATCAAAGTTCTTTAATATATAATACAGCAAAAGAAAAGTTTCTTTTCTAAAGGCTTCTCTATACTTTTTTTAATAGTTGAATTTCATTTCTGAAGGCTCCTAAAAAGAATAGAATTTAGATCTTTATTAAAGAGGAAATATATTTTCCATTTTTAATTTAAATGACATTCCATCAGTCATTTGCAATCTTAGCCTACACAGAATTTTTTTTTTTGGTAGTTTTTATGTTTGGCTTTAGGAGGGGATTCCCAATAATCTCTATATAAATATTTCTAATCTCTATATAAATATTTTAACATTTCAATGTAAATTAGTTTTTTAAAACTATTTTATCCATAAAAATAATGAATTTGCATGGCTGAGGGTGAAATAATATGTTACCAGGACCCCTCAGTTTTGGGGGTTGTGAGTAGATCCCATCTTCATGTTCCTCCAGCCCAGCCCAAGCCTGGCTCAGGTCCTCCTCCCCCATTTGCCAGGAACCACCATCCCCAGGGATTCTATGTGCCCTGCCTGACCAGTGTTCTCCATCAGAGTTTACCAATCTTTTGTTCATTCCCTCAGAGCACAGCTAAGCAAGAGTACACTAATTTGAAAATTAACTCAAGCAAATAGAGGAACAATATCCCCAACACATTGCATTTTAACATAGGGTTTCCTGGACACACTGTTTCAACCCAAGAGTTGGGCTAATAGTAGGAGTTCCATCTGCTAAAATACGGCTGTCAGCTTCAGAGGGAAATTCATGAACGTCTTCGTAGTTTGTTTTTACATTTCACTTGACACTGTTTCTAAAATTTCCTCTGAAGCCAAAAAATAAGTTATTTCCCAGCACACTGGGCACTTTTCATTTATCATTGGATTGATTTTTGTAACTTGCGGTAGGAGCTGAAATCGACCAGGGGGTTCTTATCCAACAGACAGCAGCAAAACTCTTTGTGTATCTGCGTTCCTTTCAACAAGCGTGACTTCCTCAATGGCATCATTCGTGAGCGTAACACAGAGCTCAGCAATAACGTTTCTTCACTAACCCTACCAGGTATCCAACATAGGATGTTACTTCCTTTCACTGTTTTCCGACTCCTGGCAGATATTAATCATTGGGATTTGGGAACAAGGAAATAGAATTTCTGAGAATGCTTGGGAATTCCCAAATTCATATGATTTTCATAACACTTCACTTACAAGTTTTTGAAAAATAATAAGTGACTATAATAACAAGCAAATAGTCGTTTTTTTCTGTAACAGGATTATATGAAAAGTTTTAGTAGTCTTCTGTTTTAAAGAGATATGATAACAAATGATGATTTATTATTATTATGAGCCAACATATTGTAACAAGATTATAAAATCCAATAGCATTAATAGAGAAAACATTAAAAAGAAATGAATGTTATCACAAAATAAATGCTAAAGAAAAGTCCTTTAAAGATTGAAAGGTAACACCACAAATACTTAATGCTTTAATCGTTGTTTACATGACATTGTTGTACAAGGCATCAATCATCCCCTCCAATACCATTTAAATAACATAACATTCTGATCTCCTGGCAAGATGAATAGCACTAGAAAGAAGCAACTGTCAAAATTGCCGATTTAAGGGTATATTTTGTTTCTAAAACTTGGCATTTCTTAGAAAACCTCTCATAGGATTTGTAAAACATATACTATGCCTAGGAACACATTAATATTTATTTGCAGAAATGGTTCACTGTTAGCAGTGGACAAGGCCATGAACACACACTTGTAACACAGCAACAGATACAAGAAAGTCTGACTGAGGCTCCTTTACTGCTCCTGTCCTGTTCACCTTAACTTTCATCTCCACATGTCAGTGCTTCCTCATCTTGCTTGACTTGAAGTCAGTGCATTTCTTCAAGCCAGTAAGTTCTCTATACTGACTATTAAGCTGTAATTTTCACAGGAAAATTAGAATGTTCCTTCCCATTTTCCTAATTTCTCAACTGATTTTTCTCAGAATTCAGAATCCATAAATATTGAAATGCCAGGAGAGAATTTCCAAATGGAAATGCTGTTCCCTTCGTCCATTTTCAGAAGAAACCGTAGGATAGTGTTATCCTTCTCTTCTCCAATTTTTTTTTTCCTGCAAACTTATGGTTGTCACCTCTTTAAGTGAGTAGCTCACAATTTTGCCTCCCCTGCAAATGGTCCCAAAACAGTGAAGTGGGTCCTCTTTAGCTGTGTCTTTAGTACATAATCCTGCATTTCTGACCATATGCAGGGAGTGTAACCCAGGGAAGGATCCCTGACTCAATGGGATTTCTCTTGCTGTCTCTAGAATTTGAACACCGGAACCCAGACGTACAGAGGCTGGGAGCCATCGTGGTGTGCTATATTGATGACGGCAGCAGTGGGTGGTGTGGGGGCAGTTAATTGACAGCTACCTGTTGCTGACATCCCAGGAACTGCCTGAACCTCCTCTTTCCCAGTCATAAGATATCTAAGATTCTGCAGTATTCTTCATTAAATCCTAGCATGGTTTAAGCTAGCCAGAATTAGGTTCTGTTGCTTTCAATCAACAGAACCTTAGCTAATACATTGTTATTTCCTGGTCTTTGTTCCTTTAATTTTCCAGGAAAAGAAGGGAAAATGGCTTACTGGTTTTAAAAAGAGACAAGGGACAACATACAATTTATGCAAAATTTAGAAGCACTCAAAGGAAACTCTGGAAAGTTCCTGAGACATATATATGTAGGATCAGCATAAAACTTGAACAGTGTATCTAGATCATGGTTGCCATGGTTGCCTTGACACAATGAACATCTGTATCAAGATCATATTTTCTTGGTGGGACAGAGAGAAGCACAAGGCGGGACTCACATTTACAGTAATCCTTGTTTTCCAGGAACCATACAACCCAGTTTGTCCAGAGCTGTTCCTCTTAAGTTTGTTATCCCACCATAATTATAAATAGAACCTCCTTTTTCTCTCAAGAATATCTCACTTTGGATGATAATTTCTGTGACTACCCATTAAGAATATTTAATAACTATAGAAAACTGCTTCTCTATATTTTTTGTATGTTTGAAACATTTTATAACAGAAATATCTTTAAAGTTATCACCTACACAGAAAATAGCTGCCAAATGCTTCTACTCTGCTATTCTAACCATGAATCCCTCTGGGGCCCCTTCCTCCTACGGCGCTTGTGAGGATGAAATGAAATAAGCTCTATGAAGTGCCCAACAGTGACCAACACTGAATAAAATACAGCCACCATAGGAGGCCTTCCCTTATGTTCACCAAACTCCTGATAAGTTATTCGGTGATGTTTTAATCTTAATATTTTATGTAGATTATACATTCATCTGATTCAAAATGCAAAAGGTACAAAAGCGTATACAGTTAAAAGTTTCCCAACCCACTACCATTTATCTCCCTGGGGCCAACTGTTTCCAGATTTTTGAATATCCTTAAAGAATATCATATGTATGGAAAAGAAAGATTATATATTTATATGCATCTGTGTATGCATTTTCCTATGAGAGGCTCACAAAGTCTCCTTGAAGAGATATCATTATTACAAATACCCCTCAATTTACAATGGGGTTATATTCCAATAAACTTATGAAAATATTGTAAGCTGAAAATGCATTTAATACACTTAACCTACTAAACATCATAGCTTAGCTCGGCCTACCTTAAACACTCACATTAACCTACAGTTAGGCAAAATCATCTAACAGAAAGCCCATTTTATAATAAAGTGGGCTTTGAATATCTCATGTAATATAATGAATACTGTACTGAAAGTGGAAAACAGAATGGTTGTATGAGTACTCAAAGTACAGCTTCTGCTGAATGTGTATTGCTTTCAAACTATCTTAAAGTTGAAAAATCGTAAGTCAAAATATTCTAAGTCAGGGATTGTTTGTACTTCTACTTTACATGATGAAATTGAGCCTTGAAAAGATTAAGTGACTCGCCCAAGGTCACACTGGCAGTTAAATAGTGAAACTTGGATCCAAATTGTTCAGTCACTACATGTATTGTCTTGAAATTTGAAAAAAGAGGAAGAGGAATTAAACTACTAAATTGAAGGACTATTTTAGGCATAGAAGAAGCAGATGCCTTCATGTCCAAGTGATTGTGAAAAGCCCACTTGCCCCAAAATATGTCTCCTGGTCATATGAAATTCCACCATTTCAGATTTTTACCTGGGGATTTAGAGTAATCTGCTGTTTTCCTAGAGCTCCCCTAAAATAGAAATAGAAACTTTTGGAAGGCTAAATATATGCTAACATTGGAAAACTCATTTTCTCCCCTTCGTAAGGCAAGATACTGAAGGAGGGGGCCCTACGGGCTGTGCAGGGACATCCTGGAGGCATGGGGAGAAGAAACTGAAAGGCAAGTTTGTATGGAACAAAGAATACCGATCTCAGGATTCTCCCTTGAACCTGCCCTAACTTTGTTCAAATAGACTTAGCCACTGACCTGCTGTCAAAAGACCACAGCCAATCTGACTTGTTTTCAATATAATGATGAATATTGATTTGGTCTCTTCATCCAACATTCTCAGCTGGATCTTTTTTGACCAAGGATATACATTACTAGGTGAGTACAGGCAGTTAATTCTTCCACACGGGACTTCGGAGTTTCTGAGTTAACCAGAATCACCCACCTTAACATCTGCCAGTTTATACCCCAAGTCCTGACCAGTGCCCCCTACCTGCTATGCCTCATGTTTTCAATAGAGCATAAAATCAGAAATGAAAGATGAAACATCATAGCCAATATCACAGAAATACAAAGGATCCTAAGAAACTGCTAGGTATAATTACACACTAACTAATTGGATCATCTAGAAGAAATGGATAAATTCCCAGACACATAAAACCTACCAAGATTGACTCATGAAGAAATTTAAAAATCTGAACAGACTAATAGCAAGCAAGGAGTTTGAATCAGTAAGAAAATGTCTCCTATCAATGAAAAACACAAAACCAGATGGCTTCCCAGATTAATTCTACCAAATATTTTAAGAAGAACTAATACCAGTCCTTCTCAAACTCTTCCAAAAAGCTGAAGTGGAGGGAATACTTCCAAACTCATCTTACAGGGCCAGCATTACCCTGATTCCAAAGCCAGACAAGAACACTACAAGAAAGGAAAATGACAGGCCAATATCCTTGATCTACATAGATGCAAAAATCCTCAACAAAATCCTAGCAAACCAAATTCAATAGCACATTGAAAGAATCATTCACCATGATCATGTCATGGTTCAACATAAGCAAATCAATACATATAATATACCATATTAGAAAAATAAAGGATAGAAACTATATGGCCATCACAATAGATATAGAAAAAGCTTTTGACAAAATTCGAAACCCTTTCGTGGTGAAAAAAAAAACACCCAACAGATCACATATTGAGGGACTGTATCCCAACAAAATAAAGGCCATATATGACAAACCCATAGCTAACACCATGATCAATGGTGAAAAGTTGAAACTTTTCCTCTACCATCAGGAACAAGACAAGGTTGCCCACAGACACCACTTCTCAGGGTAATTAGGCAAAAGAAAGAAATAAAAGGCATCTTCATAGGAAAGGAAGAAGTGAAACTGTCTCTACTGACGGCATGATCTTGTTATATATAGAAAACCCTACAAAATTCACTAAAAAAAGGTTAGAACTCAACACAAAGAAGGGAACAATAGACACTTGGGGACTCCAAAGGTGGGAGGGAAGGATGGTGGGAGCAAGGGTTGAAAAACTACCTATCGATTACTATGCTCACTGCTTGGGTGGTGGGATCATTAGAAGCCCAAACCTCAGCACCATGCAATATACCTGTTTAAGAAACCTGTACATCTACGCTCCTGACTCTAAAATGAAACATGCAATATTTAAAAAACAAAAACAAATAAATAAAATTTGAAAACTGTTAGAACTGAACTGATAGGTGACATCAGTAAAGTTGTAGGATACAAAATCAACATATAGAGCCTTGAACACAGCAACATCCAGCTGTCTGACACGAAAGTCTCAGGGGCAAGAAAACCTCTATATGAACTCAGAAACAATGAGCTAAGTTGTGTTTATGTCTCAAAGGATGTTAAGAACTTCATTCATGTTACATCAGAGCCAACAGAAAGAACCAACAGGAAACCTGTACCCAACAAACAGAAATGACAAGATGAAGGGAAAGCAGAGGTAAGGGCTTACCTTAGAAAGGGCAAGTGATTAGCTCAATATACAATACAATGTTTGCTCCTCAGCCAAAAATTTGTACAATAATTTGGATATTACTTGCACAACCAGAAAAATCAGCCACTCATTAGGAAAATGTGTTTCTGTAGAAGTCTTAGGACTCAGCTATCTATAATAACATGAAAAGACAATATTTTCATCCAAAATGAGTATTTTTGTTTGTCTTGGCTTGTTATTCTAACGTCAACAGCCTCTAAATAAACTGTTGAAGTACATGATATAACCACCTCTTTCTCCATCTTTCCCATTGCTCCCATAGGGTTTCAGTTGTGCAATTTCACCATTAGCAAAGCTTTTTGCTGAAATCTGGCTTTTCAAAGGGAGAGTATCCAGAAACAGAAGATGCTGATCTGGGAGGCTCTTCCTAATAGAACTGCTGCTTCAGTTTAACTTGAAAAAGCCCACACCCAGTTCCTAATGACAAACATCTGAACACCGGGTCTTCCCCTGAGCAAGACCACGCTATGCCTCCTGCTCGCTCTGTTCTATAAGCAACCCACAGATTGCTCCCTGTGAAGAGGAGCCTGCCAGGGGAGCAGCATTCCACCAGACCCTGATTTAGCAAGATATTTCCGTATCATTCCCCCAACCAGCTGGAAGTCCTCCACTGCTCTTGTGTAAAAATCTAACTCATCTCGCTGAATTTCCTGATTTAAAAGTCTAATTCATTTCACCAAAAGTGTGACAGAAGGAAACCAAGTACACCATCTCTCTGTTACCAAACCAAAGCTATTGCATGTGCATTCTGGGGGGAAAACATGGTCCAAATATGTTATGGAGGGGGTGCCAGCCCAGTGTCATCCTCTTACTATTGCCATAGGATCTTGGCTGATGGCATCAGAGGAAAAACAAGTTTATCGATTACTTTCAACCATTAAGCTCACTCCTCCATGAAAAATAAGTCACAAGTCGAATGTCTCTTATTAAAATAAGCACTGCAAAATATAAAGGAGTCACAGTTTTAAAATGGGACACACGTTCTGTAAGCAGTGAACCATGTTAGAGGTGCACTGTTTACATTGTATAAAGTCCCCTGGAGCCAGGGTTAGGAAGCGCATCTGTTCTTTGGTGTTCTGGGATGAAGGAGAAAGGAAAATGTGCTGCCAGAAGTGAGTGGGAAGGAGCCCATGAGATAAAGGAAGTAAATCCATTTGCTGATTGCAATAATAATGGTAATACACGAAGCTATACATACATACATACATGCAAACTTTCACATTTTTTTAAAAAAAAGAACGTAAGGCTTCCACTCATGTAATCAGCCCTTATGAACTCTCCTGATTAGCTGCAAGGAAAATCTTCCTTTCTCCTCTTTCTTCCACCATCCTGGGCTCCCTTTTGACTTGTTTTTTTTTTTTGTTTTTTTTTTTATCTTATAAACGATCAGCTCATATTCTGAAGTTTGTAGTCCCCTCCCGCCCCCTCTCTCTCTATACGGCTCATTTACATTGGCAGCTGTCGTGCTGCTGGGCATCCTCAAACCCACAAGTTTCCCTTTAATGTTTGAGCAGACAAACATGATCATGCACTAGGCATCACTGTGCCACTCAAAATGCTTTTTTGTTTTTTTTATTGCATCTGAGAGAAATCTCAAGGTTGCAAACCTGGAGTCAGAATTGTCTCCATGTGTCTCAGTGGGAAGAGTATCGTGTGAAGAAACAAGTTGATTCTACTAATCAAAAGGAATTTTTTTTGATATCAGGTCAACCTCCGAATGAATTTATATTACCGAGTGGAGGGTCACATGAAGAAAATGGTCAAACAGCACCACCTAGAGCAAGAGCTGAGAAGTGCAGTGGAGACGGGCTGTGTCAGGAAAGAAAAGCAAGCTGGGGCCTGGCTCAGCGCTCTCCCCTCTGCTCCTGTCTGCACGGAAAGATTAGGATGACAGTGGCAGGAAGCCTGTTCACCTAGTATGCATCACTTGAAGGGAACACACAGATTCCAGTAAACAGTTGGAAGGAAATGTTAATACCAGGCTCTGCTAAACAATATGAAATGACTCCTAGATGAGACAAGCAACTTTCATCAAAGTTCCCTGATACCTGAAAAGACAGCCCAGGGGATCCTGCACTACATGTGGTGTATGTAAATTAAGCGGGTTTTTTTTCCCCTTTGTAATCAAGGCTCATACACAAACAAAATCACACTTTAGAAACGGCCTATTTCAACTTGTAACTAGCTTGCTTTCAGGGGCTCCAGGTCAAAAAGAAATAGAGCACAAAGACGCTTTCTCCTTAGGGATCATACACAAATTCTCTCTGTCCGTTTCTTTCCCACATGGAGCAACAAAGCCGTCAGACCTCTCCATCCACACATCGGGTCCTTCCTGATTAAAGTGAGATAAATCACAGCCCTCTCTCTCTAGATGGCAGGCGACAAGAGGGGGATGCTTGCCTCAAGAAGTCCTCCCCATCCCTCTGCATTCATGCAAGCCCGAGCGGAGAGATGCAAGAAATTACGGATGCATTTTTATTCCCCAGACCCTGCAATTAAAAATGGAAATTTTTTGGCCACGCCTGTTGGCTCACGCCTGTAATCCCAGCACTTTCAGAGGCCGAGGTCGGCGGATCACCTGGGGTCAGGAGTTTGAGACCAGCCTGGCCAACATGGTGAAACCCTGTCTCTACTAAAAATACAAAAATTAGCTAGGAATGGTGGTGGGCGCCTGTAGTCCCAGCTACTCGGGAGGATGAGGCAGGAGAATCACTTGAACCCGGGAGGCAAAGTTTGCAGTGAGCCAAGATCGCACCACTGCACTCCACTCTGGGTGACAAAGGAAGACTTCATCTCAAAAAATGTTTTTAAAAAATGGAAGTGTTGTTCTTTCATTTGTAAATGTGTTTTGGTAAAAGAGGGGCAGCTTAAGCAACCCTTTCTATTGTCTACATTGTTAAAATTCATCCGACATGGACTCTTGACTCCGTTTTGCCTGGGCAGACCCAATTCAAGCATTTACAACAGCTATAACCTCCTCAAATCAAAAAGAGGAATCAGCATTATTGCTAAGTTCAAATAAGGTCTTGTTTTATTTCATTTTTATTTTTGAATGCAGCCATTCCTCCATGTGCTGTCATCAGGTAAGATTGTCAGTCCTGATTAGGTAAAGGTATTATTACAAAATGCAATTCTTAAAAATTCAGTGTCTAACTACACTTTTAATAAGCCTTTCCCGCTCCCCTATGTATTCTCCCTTAGACACCCCTTCTCAAATTTAAAATCACAGAAACTAAAATATGATGCCTAAAGAGAGCCTAGCGACTGCCCAGTCCTCTAATTTGATGAGTGGGAGTACTGAAGCCCAGAGGAGGTCAAGTAATTTGTTCCCAATGTCTTAGAGAAGAAGAAAATGACCAGCTGGGAAATCCCACTCATGTCAAGGCAGAGGCACAGGGCCACAGACTGTGGTTGAATTGTGCCAAACTCCTACATCCTTCTTTAGGAATCACAGACCATTCCTGTGTTGAGTCGGAGTCACTGACTTCCTTTTCAGGCTGATTGAGTTCTGTCCTTACAGGCTGCGACAAGAAGTTTTGGTATTATGCTACACCAAGACCATTTATCTTGTTCAAGAAATGCACAGTCCTTAGAGCCCAGCAACTTTCCCCATGTCCAGTAAATGTAGCTTCTCCATTAGAAGCTGTCAGAATGGAGCCTTCTGGCTCAACTTGATTTTGATTTGTGCAAGAATGAATGGTTGTGCTAAGACAGCTTTCCTAGCTGATAGAGAGCAAAACTTTTTTCTCATAATCTATAAAAAAATTAAATTAGAACTTTTTTCTCATAATCTGTGAAAAAATATTAAATTAAATCTGGCTCGTCTTGATTTTGATTTGTGCAAGAATGAATGGTTGTGCTAAGACAGCTTTCCTAGATGATAGTGAGCAAAACTTTTTTCTCATAATCTATAAAAAATATTAAATTAGAAGCATAGAGTTTATTTCATGACTTTTATCTTCCTGCAATTTTCTTGTGGGCATAAATGATTTGTTTTTATCCTGCCTGCCCCCCAATCCCTTTTCCAAGAGACTAAAAGAGTATCTAGTGCAAAGTGGAGACTCAAATATTTTTTAATAAACAGTGATCCCAGCCACCCAGTGCATGTTGCCAAATGCCAACCCCATAAATAATCAAACACATCATTTCATTCAGCCAATCAAAATCAAGTGCTACCTATTTTTTTAAGTTTTCATAGCCCTTGGGCATCTGCTTTCTCAGCATTTCCCAAACTTGAGTCATTCTCATCCTGCCTTCCAAATTTTGATCTGTCAATTACCTCTACTATTATTTATTTCATATATTTTTAAATAGACCCACTTTTGAAACTTAAATACACGCCTTTTAAAAGGAAGCTTTCTTACTACTATACACCAAAAGCCATTATTACTTGTTCTAAGAACTCATAACAAGATGGTCACAACTATTAAAATTTACTAATGTGCATCCACATACTCTCTAAATTCATGGAGCATCTGCACACACTTTAAGAAACAATTCTGCATTACTCACTCAATTTTCTTGACATCCTTCTGAGGCAGGACAAACCTTGGGCCCAAAGAATTGAGGTAGGAGTCCAAGCAAGTTGCCAGCCACATAAAGGCAAACCTTGGCTCGGAAGTCAGGACTACCAGCCCCTAGGTTATGGTTCATGCTCTTTCCTCTGCTCTCCAGAACCTCCTATCTCCAAGTCTAGTTAGCAGCCCAGATGCAGCAGCATCCTCTAGAGACTTGTTAAAAATGCAGAAGCTCAGGCTCCACCCCAGGCCTATGCAGACTGAATCTGCATTTTAACAAGGTCCAGGTAATTCACGTGCACATTAAGTTTGAAAAGGCCTGGTCTAGATCAGCGGTTCTCTAACTTAGCAGCACATTAGAACCATCTGTAGAGACTTTAAAAATACCAGTGCCTGGGCTTCACCTCCCAGAGAATCTGACTTAAGTGTCTGGGGTTTGCCCTGAGTCTAGGTATTTTTAAAAACTCCTCAGCTTATACAAAGCTGGCAGGGCCGGGCACAGTGGCTCATGCCTATAATCCCAGCAGTTTGTGAGGCCAAAGTGGGCAGATTGCTTGAGTCCAGGAGTTTGAGATTAGCCTGGGCTAAAACCCCATCCCTACAAAAAAAAAAATACAAAAAGTAGTTGGGCATGGTGGTGGCACATACCTGTAGTCCCGGCTACTCAGGAGGCTGAGTCCTCACTTCAACCCAGGAGGTCACGGTCTGGTCAACAGAGCAAGACCCTGTATCAAAACAAACAAACAAGCAAACAAAAAATGCTAGCAGCTTACCAGCTAGGGAGGCCTGTAGAGGCAAGTTTTCCAAATGGGGCTACATTAGTTGTTCCAGAACTTTAGCTGCATCAAAACCACCTGGATGGCTTGTTCAGCTACAGAGGGTCTGGCCATGCCCCTAGAGTTTCCAGCTGAGGTTCTGGAATGAGGCCCGATGATTTGCATTTCTAACAATCTCCAGGTGATGCTGATGCTGTGGGTCCAGGGACCACATTTTGAGAATCTATGCTAAATGAATCGGAGAAGACCAAAGCTCAAACTTATTCCAAGAACTTTTCAAGGCCCACCTGCAAGTTGTAGTGGAAGTAAGCATCTAAGGGTGCAAAAAAGTTTCACTGTAGACTAAGGCCTTTTACCTGAGCTCTCAAATGTTCACATTTCTCTTATCAACCTAAATAACAAACAGAGAGAGAGGCTCTCCACAAGAAAAAGATATTCGTTTGGAAACAGAGCCTTGCAATAGAAACAGGCAAGCCAGAGTAAACTATATGCATATTCACGGAGGTAAAGGAAGACAAAAGAAATAATGAGGAAGATTATATGATCATTTGGAAATGATTATCCTTGGCTACAAAGATCAATAACAAAGGTGATGCCAGGCACAGGTTGGACAGGCAGTTGTTGGGCAAATATCCTTCAGAAGCATTGTTGTGTGCAAAGTTGCAATGGGCTTTGTGCAAGATTGTGTTTTTTGCAGTCTTCTGTGATAAGTTTTTGTTATCAGGCATACAAGCCCAAGAATCCTTTATTGCATGGCCTTCCCTGGCTCTATTTGTCAGGGTTTTGGTTAGGGTAGGGGTATTTTTAACACTCTCAATGTAAAAAATGCCATAAGGTAGGTACCCCAATTGCTTGTTTCATCTTCATAAAATAACTTTTCCACCCGAACAAAGTCTACACATAAATTGTAAAAATACCCTGGCATGCAGTCCCTGGAAAAGTCTGGAGTCATTCTCGGGGTTCCCACCCAGGTGGGCAAGCGTAGCCACCACAGATAAACACAAAGTAGGGGTCCCCGCTGGGGTTCAGCGGCAGGCAGTGGCCCTGGTTCTGATATTTGGCTGAAAACACAGCTCCTCTTTGTCACCCTCAGGACATTTCAGCTATTTCCTAGATAATAATCTCACTTCACCCTGCACAAAACAGGCACATGATCATGTCACTCTGACCTGGTTTGAGTCCAAGGAGAATTTTGTTTTTAAAATAATTTAGGTTAGTAGTTAAAATATGAACTTTGGGCCAGGAGTGGTGGCCCATGCCTATAATCCCAGCACTTTGTGAGGCCAGAGTGGGCAGATTGCTTGAGTCCAGGAGTTTGAGACTAGCCTGGGCTAAAACTCCATCCCTACAAAAAAAAAATACAAAAATTAGTTGGGCATGGTGGTGGCACATACCTGTAATCCCGGCTACTCAGGAGGCTGAGTCCTCGCTTGAACCCAGGAGGTCACGGTCTGGTCAACAGAGCAAGACCCTGTATCAAAACAAAGAAACAAACAAACAAAAAATGCTAGCAGCTTACCAGCTAGGGAGGCCTGTAGAGGCAAGTTTTCCAAATGGGGCTACATTAGTTGTTCCAAAACTTTAGCTGCATCAACACCACCTGGATGGCTTGTTCAGCTACAGAGGGTCTGGCCATGCCCCTAGAGTTTCCAACTGAGGTTCTGGAATGAGGCCCGATGATTTGCATTTCTAACAATCTCCAGGTGATGCTGATGCTGTGGGTCCAGGGACCACATTTTGAGAATCTATGCTAAATGAATCGGAGAAGACCAAAGCTCAAACTTATTCCAAGAACTTTTCAAGGCCCACCTGCAAGTTGTAGTGGAAGTAAGCATCTAAGGGTGCAAAAAAGTTTCACTGTAGACTAAGGCCTTTTACCTGAGCTCTCAAATGTTCACATTTCTCTTATCAACCTAAATAACAAACAGAGAGAGGCTCTCCACAAGAAAAAGATATTCGTTTGGAAACAGGGCCTTGCAATAGAAACAGGCAAGCCAGAGTAAACTATATGCATATTCACGGAGATAAAGGAAGACAAAAGAAAAAATGAGGAAGATTATATGATCATTTGGAAATGACTATCCTAGGCTACAAAGATCAACAACAAAGGTGATGCCAGGCACAGGTTGGACAGGCAGTTGTTGGGCAAATATCCTTCAAAAGCATTGTTGTGTGCAAAGTTGCAATGGGCTTTGTGCAAGATTGTGTTTTTTGCAGTCTTCTGTGATAAGTTTTTGTTATCAGGCATACAAGCCCAAGAATCCTTTATTGCATGGCCTTTCCTGGCTCTATATGTCAGGGTTTTGGTTAGGGTAGGGGTATTTTTAACACTCTCAATGTAAAAAATGACATAAGGTAGGTACCCCAATGACTTGTTTGGTCTTCATAAAATAACTTTTCATAAAATCTCTGTAAAAGTGGAAATATCTACACCGCTTTCTCTGTAAATGTGTAAACATTTACAACGCTATCTGTATAAACATGGAACTATTTACACCGCCGTCTCTATAAACATGGAAATATCTACACCGCTATCTCTATAAACATGGAAATATCCACACCGCTATCTCTGTAAACATGGAAATACCTACACCGCTATATGTATAAACATGGAAATATCTACACTGCTGTCTCTATAAACATGGAAATATCTACACTGCTGTCTCTATAAACATGGAAATATCTACACTGCTGTCTCTATAAACATGGAAATATCTACACTGCTGTCTCTATAAACATGGAAATATCTACACCTCTATCTGTATAAACATGGAAATATCTACACCACTGTCTCTATAAACATGGAAATATCTACAATGCTATCTCTATAAACACGCAAATATCTACATCACTGTCTCTATAAACATGGAAATATCTACACCGCTATCTCTATGAACATGGAAATATCTACACCGCTGTCTCTAGAAACATGGAAATATCTATACCGCTATCCCTAAAAACGTGGAAATATATACACGGCTATCTCTAGAAACATGGAAATATCTACACCGCTATCTCTATAAACGTGGGAACATCTACACCGCTAACTCTATAAACCTGGAAATATCTACACGGCTATAAGTATAAATGTGGAAATATCTACACTGCTATCTGTATAAACATGGAAATATCTACACCGCTATCTCTATAAACATGGAAATACTTACAACGCTATCTGTATAAACATGGAAATAATTACAAAGCAATCTCTATAAACATGGAAATATCTACACCGCTATCTCTATAAACATGGAAATATCTACACCGCTATCTGTAAAACATGGAAATATCTACACCTCTGTCTGTATAAACATGGAAATATATACACGGCTATCTGTTTAAACATGGAAATATCTACATGACTGACTGTATAAACATGGAAATATCTACACCGCTTTCTGTATAAACATGGAAATAACTACACAGCTGTCTCTATAAACATGGAATTATGTACACCGCTATCTGTAGAAACATGGAAATACCTACACCGCTGTCTCTATAATCCTGGAAATATCTACACCGTTATCTGTATTAAAGTGGAAATACCTACACCGCTATCTGTATACACGTGGAAATATCTACACCGGTATGTGTATAAACGTGGAAATATCTGCACCGCTATGTGTATAAACTTGGAAATTTTTACACCGCAATCGGTATAAAAGTGGAAATATCTTCACCGCTATCTATATAAACGTGGAAATATCTACACCGATATCTCTATAAACGGGGAAATATCTACACCGCTATCTGTATAAACGTGGGAATATCTACACCGCTATCCCTATAAACGTGTAAACATTTACACGGCTATCTGTAAAAACTTGGAAATATTTACACCGCTATGTCCATAAAAATGGAAATATCTACACCGCTATCCCCATAAACATGAAATTATCTACACTGTTGTTTGTATGAACATGAAAATATCTACACCGCTATTTCTATAAACATAGAAATATCTACATTGCTGTCTGTATAAACATGGAAATATCTACACAGCTATCTGTATAAACATGGAAATATCTACACGGAAAGCTGTATAAACATGGAAATATCTAGATAGTCATCTCTATAAACATGGAAATATCTACACCGCTATCTGTATAAACATGGAATTACCCACACCGCTATCTGTATAAACATGGATATACCCACACCGCTATCTGTATAAAGATGGAAATATCTGCACCGCTATCTTTATAAACATGGAAATATCTACACCACTATCTGTAAAACGTGGAAATATCTACACCGCTCTCTGTATCAACATGGAATTAACTACACCGCAATCTGTATAAACATGGAAATATCTACAAAACTATCTCTGTAAACATGGAAATATCTACACAGCTATCTGTGTAAACCTGGAAATATCTGCACCACAATATGTGTAAATTTGGCAATACCTACACAGCAATCTGTGCAAAAATGGAAATAACTACACCGCTATCTCTGTAAACATGGAAATATCTACACAGCTATCTGTATAAACATGGAAATATCTAAACTGCCATCTGTATAAACATGGAAATATCTACAGCACCATCTGTATAAACATGGAAATAACTACACTGCCATCTGTACAAACATGGAAATATCTACACAGCCATCTGTATAAACATGGAAATATCTACACCGCTATGTCTATAAACATGGAAATATCTACACCGTTATCTCTATAAACGTGGAAATATCTAAATCGCTATCTGTATAAACAGGGAAATATCTCCACCGCTACCTGTATAAACATGGAAATATCTACACCCCTTTCTGTATAAAGATGGAAATATCTACACCGCTATCTGCATAAACATGGAAATATATACAATACTATCTGCATAAACATGGAAATATCTACACAGCTATCTGTGTAAACTTGGAAATATCTACAAAGCTATCTGTGTAAAAATGGAAATATCTACACAGCAATCTGTGCAAAGATGGAAATATCTACACTGCTATCTCTGTAAACATGGAAATATCTACACCGCTATCTGTATAAACATGCGAATATCTATACCGCAGTCTCTATAAACGTGGAAATATCTCCACCGCTATCTGTATAAACATGAAAATATCTACACCGCTATCTGTATAAACATGGACATATTTAAATCGCAACCTGTATAAACATGGAAATATCTACCACGGTATGTGTGTAAACATGGAAATATCTACACAGCTATCTGTGTAAACTTGGAAATATCTACAAAGCTATCTGCGTAAACATGGAAATATCTACACGGCAATCTGTGCAAAGATGGAAATAACTACACCGCTATCTCTGTAAACTTGGAAATATCTACAATGCTACCTGTATAAACATGGAAATATCTACACCGCTGTCTGTATAAACAAGGAAATATCTACACCGCCATCTGTAGAAACATGGAAATATCTACACTGCTATCTGTATAAATATGGAAATATCTACACCACTATCTCTATAAACATGGAAATACCTACACCGCTTTCTCTATAAACATGAAAATATCTACACTGCTATCTCCATATACATGGAAATATCTACACCGCCATCTCCATAAACATGAAAATATCTACACCGCCATCTTCAGAAACATGGATGTATCTGCACCGCCATCTGTATAAACTTGGAAAATCTACAACACTATCTGTATAAACATGGAAATATCTTCACTTCTATCTGTATAAACATGGAAATATCTACACCGCCATCTGTATAAAGATGGAAATAACTACACCGCAATCTCTATAAATATGGAAATACCTACACCGCTATCTCTATAGACATGGAAATATCTACACCGCTATCTGTATAAATATGGAAATATCTCCACTCCCATCTGTATAAAGATGGAAATATCTATACCGTGAGCTGTATAAACATGGAAATATCCACACCGCTATCTGTATAATCATGGAAATAACAACACCGTTATCTGTATAAACATGGAAATATCTACACCGCTATCTCTATAAACATGAAAATACTTACACCACTATCTCTATAAACATGGAAATATTTACACCGCTATCTCTATAAACATAGAAATAACTACAATGCCATCTGTATAAACACGGAAATATCTACACCGCCATCTGCATAAACATGGAAATATCTACACTGCCTTTTGTATAAACATAGAAATATCTACACAGCCCACTGTATAAACATGGAAATATCTACACAGCCATCTGTATATACATGGAAATATCTACACCGCTCTCTGTATAAACATGGAAATATCTACACCGCTATTTGTATAAACAAGGAAATATCTACACCGTGATCTGTATAAACATGGAAATACCTACACCGCTATTTGTATAAACAAGGAAATATCTACACAGTGATCTGTATAAACATGGAAATATTTACACCGCTATCTGTATAAACATGGAAATTTCTACACCGTTATCTGTTTAAATATGGAAATATCTGCACCGCTATCTCTATAGACATGGAAATATCTACAAACCATCTGTATAAACATGGAAATATCTACACAGCTATCTCTATAAACATGGAAATATCTACACAGCTATCTGTTAACATGGAAATAGCCACACCGCTATCTGTATAAACATGGAAGTAACTACACCGGTATCATTATAAACTTGGAAATATCCCCACCGCTATCTGTATAAACATGGAAATATCTACAACACTATATGTGTAAACATGGAAACATCTCCACCGCTATCTCTATAAACATGGAAATATCTACACCGCTGTCTTTATAAACGTGGAAATATCTACATCGTTATCTGTATAAACATGGAAATATCTACAACATTATCTGGGTAAACATGGAAATATCTACACAGGTATCTGTGTAAACATGTAAATATGTACACCGCTATCTGTGTAAAGATGGAAATATCTACACCGCAGTTTGTGCAAATATGGAAATATCTACACCGACATCTCTGTAAACATGGAATTGTCTACACCGCTACCTGTATAAACATGGAAATATCTACAACGCTATCTTCATAAACTTGGAAATATCAACACCGCCATCTGCATAAACATGGAAATACATCCACCGCTATCTGTATAAACATACAAATACCTACACCGCTATCTCTATAAACATGGAAATGTCTACAATGCTATCTGTATAAACATGGAAATATTTACATGGCTATCTCTATAAACATGGAAATAACTACACCGCCATCTGTATAAACTTGGAAAAACCGACAGAGTCATCTGTATAAACATGGAAAAATCTACAGCACTATCTGTAAAAACATGGAAATATCTACACTGCCATCTGTATAAACATGGAAATATCTACACAGCCATCTATATAAACATGGAAATATCTACAGAGCCATCTCTATAAACATGGAAATATCTACACAGCTATCTGTACAAACATGGAAATAGTCACACCGCTATCTGTATAAACCAGGAAATATCTACACCGCCATCTGTAAAAACATGGAAATATCTACACAGTCATCTGTATAAACATGGAAATATCTGCACCTCCATGTGTATAAACATGGAAATATCTACACTGCCATCTGTATACACCTGGAAATATCTACACAGCCATCTGTGTAAACATGGATATATATACACTGCTATCTCCATAAACATGGAAATACCTACACCGCAATCTGTATAAACATGGAAATATCTACACCGTTATCTGTAAAAACATGGAAATATCTACACCGTTATCTGTAAAAATATGGAAATATCTACAGCGCTATCTCTATAAACATGGAAATATCTACACCGCCATCTGTATAAACATGGAAATACCTACACAGTCAATTACATAAACATGGAAATATCTACACCAATATCTCTATTAACTTGGAAATACTTACAACGCTATCTGTATAAACATGGAAATATCTACATTGCTATCTGTATAAACATAGAAATATCAACACTGCAATCTGTATAAACATGGAAATATCTACATTGCCATCTGTATACACTTGCAAGTAACGACACCGCTATCTGTGAAAACATGGAAAAATCTACACCGCTAATTCTATAATCTTGGAAATACCTACACCGCAATCTGTATAAACATGAAAATATCTACACAGTCATCTGTATAAACATGGAAATATCTACAAAGCTATCTCTATAAACATGGAAATATCTACACTGCTATCTGTATAAACATAGAAATAGCAACAACGCTATCTGTATAAACATGGAAATAACTTCACCGCTATCTGTATAAGCATGGAAATATCTACACCGCTATCTCTATAAACATGGAAATACCTATACCGCAATCTGTATAAACATAGAAATATCTACACCGTTATCTGTATAAACATGGAAATATCTACAACGCTATCTGTATAAACTTGGAAATATCTACAACAATGCCTGTGTAAACATGGAAATATCTACACAGCTATCTGTGTAAACATGGAAATATGTACACCGCAATCTTTGCAAATATCAAAATATCTACACCGCTCTCTCTGTAAACATGGAAATATCTACCCCGTTATCTGTATAAACATGGAAATATCTAAACCGCTATCTGTATAAACCTGGAAATATGTACACCACGATCTGTATAAACATGGAAATGTCTACACCGCTATCTGTATAAACATGGAAATATCTACACTGCTAGCTATATAAACATGGAAATATCTACACCGCTATCTCTATAAATATTGAAATACCTACAACGTTATCTCAATAAACATGTAAATGCCTACACCGCTATTTTATAAACTTGGATATATCTACATGTTTATCTCTATAAACATGGAAATATCTACACTGCCATCTGTATAAACAAGGAAATACCGACACAGTCATCTGTAGAAACATGGAAAAATCTACACCACTATCTGTATAAACATGGAAATATCTACACTGCCTTCTGTCTAAACATGGAAATATCTACACAGCCATCTGTATAAACATGGAAATATCTACACAGCCATCTCTATAAACATGGAAATATCTACACAGATATCTGTATAAACATGGAAATATGCACACCGATATCTGTATAAATATGGAAATATCTACACCGCCATCTGTAAAAACATGGAAATATCTACACAGTCATCTGTAAAAACATGGAAATATCTACATCTCCATGTGTATAAACATGGATATATCTACACCTCCATCTGTATACACATGGAAATATCTCCACAGCCATCTGTATAAACATGGAAATATCTCCACCGCTATCTCTATAAACATGGAAATATCTACACCGCTTTCTTTATAAACGTGGAAATATCTACATCGTTATCTGTATAAACATGGAAATATATACAACATTATCTGGGTAAACATGGAAATGTCTACACAGGTATCTGTGTAAACTTGTAAATATGTACACCGCTATCTGTGTAAAGATGGAAATATCTACACCGCAGTTTGGGCAAATATGGAAATATCTACACCGACATCTCTGTAAACATGGAATTGTCTACACCGCTACCTTTATAAACATGGAAATATCTACACCGCTATCTTCATAAGCTTGGAAATATCAACACCGCCATCTGCATAAACATGGAAATACCTCCACCGCTATCTGTATAAACATACAAATATCTACACCGATATCTCTATAAACATGGAAATGTCTACACTGCTATCTGTATAAACATGGATATATTTACATGGCTATCTCTATAAACATGGAAATATCTACACCGCCATCTGTATAAACATGGAAATACCGACAGGGTCATCTGTATAAACATGGAAAAATCTACAGCACTATCTGTAAAAACATGGAAATATCTACACTGCCATCTCTATAAACATGGAAATATCTACACAGCCATCTATATAAACATGGAAATATCTACAAAGCCATCTCTATAAACATGGAAATATCTACACAGCTATCTGTACAAACATGGAAATAGTCACACCGCTATCTGTATAAACCAGGAAATATCTACACCGCCATCCGTAAAAACATGGAAATATCTACACAGTCATCTGTAAAAACATGGAAATATCTACATCTCCATGTGTATAAACATGGATATATCTACACCTCCATCTGTATACACATGGAAATATCTCCACAGCCATCTGTATAAACATGGAAATATCTCCACCGCTATCTCTATAAACATGGAAATATCTACACCGCTTTCTTTATAAACGTGGAAATATCTACAAAGCCATCTCTATAAACATGGAAATATCTACACAGCTATCTGTACAAACATGGAAATAGTCACACCGCTATCTGTATAAACAAGGAAATATCTACACCGCCATCTGTAAAAACATGGAAATATCTACACAGTCATCTGTATAAACATGGAAATATCTGCACCTCCATGTGTATAAACATGGAAATATCTACACTGCCATCTGTATACACATGGAAATATCTGCACAGTCATCTGTATAAACATGGAAATATCTGCACCTCCATGTGTATAAACAAGGAAATATCTACACCGCCATCTGTAAAAACATGGAAATATCTACACAGTCATCTGTATAAACATGGAAATATCTGCACCTCCATGTGTATAAACATGGAAATATCTACACTGCCATCTGTATACACATGGAAATATCTGCACAGCCATCTGTGTAAACATGGATATATCTACACTGCTATCTCCATAAACATGGAAATACCTACACCGCAATCTGTATAAACATGGAAATATCTACACCGTAATCTGTATAAACATGGAAATATCTACACCGCTATCTGTAAAAATATGGAAATATCTACACCGCTATCTCTATAAACATGGAAATATCTACACCTCCATCTGTATAAACATGGAAATACCTACACAGTCAATTACATAAACATGGAAATATCTACACCACTATCTCTATTAACATGGAAATACTTACACCGCTATCTGTATAAACATGGAAATATCTACATTGCTATCTGTATAAACATGGAAATATCTACACTGCAATCTGTGTAAACATGGAAATATCTATATTGCCATCTGTATACACTTGCAAATAACGACACCGCTATCTGTGAAAACATGGAAAAATCTACACCGCTATCTCTATAATCTTGGAAATACCTACACCGCAATCTGTATAAACATGAAAATATCTACACAGTCATCTGTATAAACATGGAAATATCTACACCGCTATCTATATAAACATGGAAATATCTACAAAGCTATCTCTATAAACATGGAAATACCTACACTGCTATCTGTATAAACATAGAAATAGCGACACCGCTATCTGTATAAACATGGAAATAACTACGGCGCTATCTGTATAAGCATGGAAATATCTACACTGCTATCTCTATAAACATGGAGATACCTATACCGCAATCTGTATAAACATGGAAATATCTACACCGTTATCTGTATAAACATGGAAATATCTACAACGCTATCTGTATAAACTTGGAAATATCTACAACAATGCCTGTGTAAACATGGAAATATCTACACAGCTATCTGTGTAAACATGGAAATATGTACACCGCAATCTTTGCAAATATCAAAATATCTACACCGCTATCTCTGTAAACATGGAAATATCTACCCCGTTATCTGTATAAACATGGAAATATCTAAACCGCTATCTGTATAAACATGGAATTATCTACACCACGATCTGTATAAACATGGAAATGTCTACACCGCTATCTGTATAAACATGGAAATATCTACACTGCTAGCTATATAAACATGGTAATATCTACACGGCTATCTCTATAAATATTGAAATACCTACAACGTTATCTCAATAAACATGTAAATGCCTACACCGCTATTTTATAAACATGGATATACCTACATGTTTATCTCTATAAACATGGAAATATCTACACTGCCATGTGTATAAACATGGAAATACCTACACAGTCATCTGTATAAACATGGAAAAATCTACACCACTCTCTGTATAAACATGGAAATAACTACACTGCCTTCTGTCTAAACATGGATATATCTACACAGCCATCTGTATAAACATGGAAATATCTACACAGCCATCTCTATAAACATGGAAATATCTACACAGGTATCTGTATAAACATGGAAATATCCACACCGATATCTGTATAAATATGGAAATATCTACACCGCCATCTGTAAAAACATGGAAATATCTACACAGTCATCTGTAAAAACATGGAAATATCTACATCTCCATGTGTATAAACATGGAAATATCTACACCTCCATCTGTATACACATGGAAATATCTACGCAGCCATCTGTATAAACATGGAAATATCTACACCGCTATCTCCATAAACATGGAAATAACTACAGCGCAATCTGTATAAACATCGAAATATCTGCACCACTATCTGTATAAACATGGAAATATCTACACCGCTATCTTTAAAAATATGGAAATATCTACACCGCTCTCGCTATAAACATGCAAATATTTACACCGCTGGCAGTATAAACATGGAAATACCTACAGGGCTATCTCTATAAACATGGAAATGTCTACACTGCCATCTGTATAAAGATGTAAATATCTACACAGTCAATTGCATAAAGATGGAAATATCTACCACACTATCTGTATAAATATGGAAATATCTACACCGCGATCTGTATAAACATGGAAAAACCTACACCGCTATCTGTATGAACATGGAAATACCTACCCCCCTATCTGTATAAACATGGAATTATCTACACCGCTATCTCTATAAACATGGAAATATCTAAAACGCCATCTCTATAAACATGGAAATATCCACACCCCCATCAGCATAAACATGGAAATAACTACACCGCCATCTGTATAAACATGGAAATAACTTCACCGCCATCTGTATAAACATGGAAATATCTACACCGCCATCTCTATAATCATAGAAACATCTACACTGTCATCTCCAGAAAGATGGAAATACCTACACAGAGATCTGCATAAACATGGAAATATCTACACCTCTACCTGTATAAACTTGGAATTATCTACATCACTATCTGTATAAACATGGAAATACCTACACTGCCATCTGTATAAACATGGAAATATCTACACAGCTGTCTCCATAAACATGGAAATACCAACACTGCTATCTGTATAAACATGGAAATATCTACACTGACAACGGTATAAACATGGAAATATCTACACTGCCATCTGTATACACATGGAAATACCTACACTGCTATCTGTATAAGCATGGAAATATCTACACCGCTTTCTCTATAAACATGGAAATATCTATACCGCAATCTGTATAAACATGGAAATATCTACACCGTTATCTGTGTAAACATGGAAATATCTACACCGCTATATGTATAAACATGTTAATATCTACACCGCTATCTTTATAAACATGGAAATATCTGCAACGCTATCTGTAAAAACATGGAAATATCTACAACAGTGTCTGTGTAAACATGGAAATATCTACACAGCTATCTGTGTAAACATGGAAATATGTACACCGCAATCTGTGCAAATATCAAAATATCTACACCGCTATCTCTGTAAACATGGAAATATCCACCCCGTTATCTGTATAAACATGGAAATATCTAAACCGCTATCTGTATAAACATGGAAATATCTACACCGCTATCTGTATAAACATGGAAATATCTACACCGCTATCTGTAAAAATATGGAAATATCTACACCGTAATCGCTATAAACATGGAATTATCTACACCGCTGGCAGTATAAACATGGAAATATCTACATGGCTATCTCTATAAACATGGAAATATCTGCACTGCCATCTGTATAAACATGGAAATACATACAAAGTCAATTGCATAAATATGGAAATATCTACACTATCTGTATAAATATGGAAATATCTACACCGCTATCTGTATAAACATGGAAATATCTACACCGCTATCTTTATAAACATGGAAATATCTACACCGCTATCTGTATAAACATGGGAATATCTACAACAATATCTGTGTAAATATGGAAATATCTACACAGCTATCTGTTTAAACATGGAAATATGTTCACCACTATATGTGTAAAGATGAAAATATGTACACCGCAATCTGTGCAAATATCAAAATATCTACACCGCTATCTCTGTAAACATGGAAATGTCTACCCCGTTATCTGTATAAACATGGAAATATCTACACCGCTATCTGCGTAAACATGAAAATATCTACACCTCGATCTGCATAAACACGGAAACGTCTACACCGCTATCTGAATAAACATGGAAATATCTACACCGCTATGTGTATAAACATGGAAATATCTACACCGCTATCTCTATAAATATTGGAATATCTACAACGCTATCTCTATAAACATGGAAATGCCTACACAGCTATCTGTAAAAACATGGAAATATCTACATGTCTATCTCTATAAACATGGAAATATCTACACCGCCATCTGTATAAACATGGAAATACCTACACAGTCATCTGTATAAACATGGAAACATCTACACCACTATCTGTATAAACATGGAAATATCTTCACTGCCATCTGTATAAACATGGAAATATCTACACCGCTATCTGTATAAACATGGAAATATCTACACAGCTATCTCTATATACATGGAAATACCTACACTGCTATCTGTATAAACTTAGAAATAGCGACACCGCTATCTGTATAAACATGGAAATACCTACACAGCCATCTGTGAAAACATGAAAATATCTACACAGTCTTCTGTACAAACTAGGAAATATCTATAACTCCATCTGTGTAAACATGGAAATACCTACACTGCCATCTGTATACACATGGAAATATCTACACAGCCATCTGTATAAACATGGAAATAACTACACCGCTATCTCTATAAGCATAGAAATACCTACACCGCAATCTGTATAAACATGGAAATAGCCACACCGCTATCTGTATAAACACGGAAATACCTACACCGCCATCTACAAAAACATGAAAATATCTACAGAGTCATCTGTATAAACTTGGAAATATCTACACCTCCATCTGTATAAACATAGAAATATCTACACTGACATCTGTATACACGTGGACATATCTACCCAGCCATCTGTATAAACATGGAAATATCTACACTGCTATCTGTATAAACATGCAAAAACCTACACCGTTTTCTGTATAAACATGGAAATATATACACTGCCATCTGCATAAACATGGAAATATCTACTCCGCTATCTGCATAAACATGGAAATATCTACACAGCTATCTCTATAAACCTGGAAATATCTTCACTGCCATCTCTAAACACATGGAAATACGTACACCGCTATGTTTATAAGCATGGAAATATCTACACCACTACCTTCATAAACATGGAAATATCTACACCGCTATCTGTGTAAACATGGAAATATGTACACCGCTATCTGTGAAAGATGAAAACATGTACACCGCAATCTGTGCAAATATCAAAATATCTACACCGCTATCTCTGTAAACATGGAAATATCTACCCCGTTATGTGGATAAACATGGAAATATCTACACCACTATCTCTATAAACATGGAAATATCTACACCACGATCTGTATAAACATGGAAAGGTCTACACCGCTACCTGTATATACATGGAAATATCTACACCGGTATCTGTATAAACTTGGAAATATGTACTCTGCTATCTCTATAAATATTGAAATACCTACAACGCTCTCTCTATAAACATGGAAATGCCTACACCGCTATCTTAATAAACTTGGAAATATCTACATGGCTATCTCTATAAACATGGAAATATCTACACCGCCATCTGTATAAACATGGAAATAACTACACAGTCATCTGTATAAACATGGAAATATCTACACTGCCATCTGTATAAACATGGAAATATCTACACCGCTATCTGAATAAACATGGAAATATCTACACAGCTATCTCTATAAACATGGAAATAGCTACACTGCTATCTGTATAAACATAGAAATAGTGACACCGCTATCTGTATAAACATGGAAATATCTACACCGCCATCTGTAAAAACATGAAGATATCTACACAGTCATCTGTATAAACTTGGAAATATCTACACCTCCATCTGTATAAACATGGAAATATCTAAACAGCCATCTGTATAAACATGGAAATAAGTACACTGCTATCTGTGTAAACATGGAAATATCTACACCGCTATCTTTATAAACTTGGAAATGTCTACACCGCCTTCTGTGTAAACATGGATATATCTACACCGCTATCTGTATAAACATCGAAATATCAACAGCGTTATCTGTATAAACATTGGAATATCTACACCGCTATCTGTATAAAGATCGAAATATCTAAAACGCTATCTGTGTAAACATGGAAATATCTACACAGCTATCTGTGTAAACATGGAAATATCTACACAGCTATCTCTGCAAAGATGGAAATATCTACACTGCTATCTCTGTAAACATGGAAATATCTACACCGCTATCTTTATAAACATGGAAATATCTACACAGCTATCTGTTTAAACATGGAAATATGTACACCACTATATGTGTAAAGATGAAAATATGTACACCGCAATCTGTGCAAATATCAAAATATCTACACCGCTATCTCTGTAAACATGGAAATGTCTACCCCGTTATCTGTATAAACATGGAAATATCTACACCACTAATTGTATAAACACGGAAACATCTACACAAGTATCTGTATAAACATGGAAATACCTACACTGCCATCTGTATAAACATGGAAATATCTACAGCGCTGTCTGTATAAACATGGAAATATCTACAACGCTATATTTATAAACATGGAAATATCTACACAGCTATCTGTATAAACATGGGAATATCTACAACAATATCTGTGGAAACATGGAAATAACTACACAGCTGTCTGTGAAAACATGAAAATATGTACACCGCTATCTGTGTAAGGATGAAAATATGTACACCGCAATCTGTGCAAATATCAAAATATCTACTACGCTATCTCTGTAAACATGGAAATATCTACCCCGTTATCTGTATAAACATGGAAATATCTACACCGCTATCTGCTTAAACATGAAAATATCTACACCTCGATCTGCATAAACACGGAAACGTCTACACCGCTATCTGAATAAACATGGAAATATCTACACCGCTATGTGTATAAACATGGAAATATCTTCACCGCTATCTCTATAAATATTGGAATATCTACAACGCTATCTCTATAAACATGGAAATGCCTACACAGCTATCTGTAAAAACATGGAAATATCTACATGTCTATCTCTATAAACATGGAAATATCTACACCGCCATCTGTATACACATGGAAATACCTATACAGTCATCTGTATAAACATGGAAACATCTACACCACTATCTGTATAAACATGGAAATATCTTCACTGCCATCTGTATAAACATGGAAATATCTACACCGCTAGCTGTATAAACATGGACATATCTACACAGCTATCTCTATATACATGGAAATACCTACACTGCTATCTGTATAAACATAGAAATAGCGACACCGCTATCTGTATAAACATGGAAATACCTACACAGCCATCTGTGAAAACATGAAAATATCTACACAGTCATCTGTACAAACTAGGAAATATCTATAACTCCATCTGTGTAAACATGGAAATACCTACATTGCCATCTGTATACACATGGAAATATCTACACAGCCATCTGTATAAACATGGAAATAACTACACCGCTATCTCTATAAGCATAGAAATACCTACACCGCAATCTGTATAAACATGTAAATAGCCACACCGCTATCTGTATAAACATGGAAATAGCCACACCGCCATCTATAAAAACATGAAAATATCTACAGAGTCATCTGTATAAACATGGAAATATCTACACCTCCATCTGTATAAACATGGAAATATCTACACTGACATCTGTATACACATGGACATATCTACACAGCCATCTGTATAAACATGGAAATATCTACACCACTATCTGTATAAACATGCAAAAACCTACACCGTTTTCTGTATAAACATGGAAATATATACACTGCCATCTGCATAAACATGGAAATATCTACACCGCTATCTGCATAAACGTGGAAATATCTACACAGCTATCTCTATAAACATGGAAATACCTACACTGATATCTGTATAAACATGGAAATACCTACACCGCCATCTATAAAAACATGAAAATATCTACAGATTCATCTGTATAAACTTGGAATGATCTACACCTCCATCTGTATAAACATGGAAATATCTACGCTGCCATCTGTATACACATGGAAATATCTACACAGCCATCTGTATAAACATGAAAATATCTACAACGCTATCTCTATAAACATGCAAAAACCTACACCGTTATATGTATAAACATGGAAAAATCTACACAGCTATCTGTATAAACATGGAAATATGTCCACCGCTATCTGTATAAACATGGAAATATCTCCACCGCTATCTGTATAAATATGGAAATATCTACATCGCTATCTGTATAAACATGGAAATATCTCCACAGCTATCTCTATAAACATGGAAATATCTACACCGCTATCTTTACAAACATGGAAATATCTACACCGCTATCTGTATAAAGATGGAAATATCTACAACACTATCTGTGTATACATGGGAATGTCTTCACAGCTATCTGTGTAAACATGGAAATATGTACACCGCTATCTGTGTAAAGATGGAAATATCTACAACGCAATATGCGCAAATATGGAAATATGTACACCACTATCTGTATAAACATGGAAATATCTACACTGCCATCTGTATAAACATGGAAATATCTTCACTGCCATCTCTAAACACATGGAAATACTTACACCGCTATGTGTATAAGCATGGAAATATCTACACCACTACCTTCATAAACATGGAAATATCTACACCGCTATCTGTGTAAACATGGAAATATGTACACCGCTATCTGTGAAAGATGAAAACATGTACACCGCAATCTGTGCAAATATCAAAATATCTACACCGCTATCTCTGTAAACATGGAAATATCTACCCCGTTATGTGGATAAACATGGAAATATCTACACCACTATCTCTATAAACATGGAAATATCTACACCACGATCTGTATAAACATGGAAACGTCTACACCGCTACCTGTATATACATGGAAATATCTACACCGCTATCTGTATAAACTTGGAAATATCTACTCTGCTATCTCTATAAATATTGAAATACCTACAACGCTATCTCTATAAACATGGAAATGCCTACACCGCTATCTTAATAAACTTGGAAATATCTACATGGCTATCTCTATAAACATGGAAATATCTACACCGCCATCTGTATAAACATGGAAATAACTACACAGTCATCTGTATAAACATGGAAATATCTACAATGCCATCTGTATAAACATGGAAATATCTACACCGCTATCTGTATAAACATGGAAATATCTACACAGCTATCTCTGCAAAGATGGAAATATCTACACTGCTATCTCTGTAAACATGGAAATATCTACACCGCTATCTGTATAAACATGGAAATACCTACACCGCTATCTGTATAAACATGGAAATACCAAAACGGCTATTTGTATAAAAATGGAAATATCTACAACGCTATCTGAATAAATACGGAAATAACCTCACCACTATCTCTATAAACATGGAAAAACCTACACCGCCATATCTATACACATGGAAATACCTACAATGCCATCTCTATACTCATGGAAATATCTACACTGCAATCTCTATATACATAGAAATATCTACATTGCAATCTCTATAAACATGGAAATATCTACACCGCCATCTCTATAAACTTGGAAATATCTACATCACTATCTGAATAAACATGGAAATATCTACACCGTTATCTGTATAAACATGGAAATATCTACACCGCTATCTGTGTAAACATGGAAATATCTACAACGCTATCTCTATAAACACGGAAATATGTACAACGCTATCTTTATAAACATGGAAATATCTACAAATCTATCTGTGTAAACATGGAAATATCTACACAGATATCTTTGTAAATTTGCAAATATCTACACAGCTATCTGTGTAAAGATCGAAATAACTACAGCGCAATCTGTGCAAAGATGGAAATATCTACACCGCTATCTCTGTAAACATGGAAATATCTACACTGCTGTCTGTATCAACATGGAAATATCTACACCGTTATCTTTATAAACATGGAAATATCTACACTGTTATCTCTATAAACATGGAAATATCTACATCGCCATCTGTATAAACATGGAAATATCTATAATGCCATCTGTATACACATGGAAATATCTACAACGCCAACTGTAGAAACGTGAAGTATCTACACCGCTGTCTCTATAAACATGGAAACACCTACACCGCCATCTCTATAAACATGGAAATATCTACTCCGCAGTCTCTATAAACTTGGAAATATCTACACCACCAACTCTATAAACATGAAAAAATCTACACCACTATCTGTATAAACATCGAAATATCTACACTGTCGTCTGTATAAAGACGGAAATATCTACACCGGGAGCAGAATAAACATGGTGATATCTACACCCCTATCTCTATAAACATGGAAATGTCTACACCACTATCTCTATGAACATGGAAATATCTTCACCACCATCTCTATAAACATGGAAATATCCACACCACTATCTGTATAAACATGGAAACATCTACATCGCTATCTATATATACATGGAAATATCTACACCGCTATCTATATAAATATGGAAATATCTACACCGCTATCTTTGTAAACATGGAAATATCTACACCGCTATTTGTATAAACATGGAAATATCTACACCGCTATCCCTATAAACATGGAAATTTGAACACCGCTATCCGCATATACATGGAAATACCTTCACCGCTATCTGTATAAACATGGAAAGATCTATAGCGCTATCAGTATAAACATGAAAATACCTACACCGCTATCCTATAAACATGGAAATATCTAAACCGCTATCTCTATAAACATGGAAATATCTACACCGCCATTCCATAAACTTGGAAATATCTACACCGCCATCTGTATACACATGGAAATATCCACACAGCGATCTGTATAAACATGGAAGTATCTAGATCGCTATCTCTATAAACATGGAAATATCTACACCGCTAGCTGTATAAACGTGGAAATATCTACTTGGCTATCTTTAGAGACATGGAAATATCTACACCGCCAGCTGTATAAACATGGAAATATCTACACAGTCGATTGCATAAACATGAAATATCTACACCACTATCTGTATAAACATGGAAATATCTACACCGTTATCTTTATAAACATGGAAATATCTACACCGCTATCTGTATAAACTTGGGAATATCTACAACAATATCTGTGTAAACATGGAAATATTTACACAGCTATCTGTGTAAACATGGAAATATGTACACCACAATCTGTGTTAAGATGAAAATAAGTTCACCGCAATCCGTACAAATATCAAAATATCTACTACGCTATCTCTGTAAACATGGAAATATCTAACCCGTTATCTGTATACACATGGAAATAACTACACCGCTATCTGTATAAACATGGAAATATCTACACCGCTATCTCTATAAATATTGAAATATCTACAACGCTATTTCTATAAACATGGAAATGCCTACACAGCTATCTGTATAAACATGGAAATATCTACCTGGCTATCTGTATAAACATGGAAATATCTACACCGCCATCTGTATAAACATGGAAATATCTAGATCGTTATATCTATAAACATGAAAATATCTACACTGACATCTGTATAAACATGGAAATAACTACACTGCCATCTGTATAAACATGGAAATATCTACACAGCCATCTGTATAAACATGGAAATATCTACATAGCCATCTCTATAAACATGGAAATATCTACACTGCTATCTGTATAAACATGGAAATAGCCACACCGCTATCTGTGTAAACATGAAAATATCTACACCGCCATCTGTAAAAACATGGAAATATCTACACAGCCATCTGTATAAACATGGAAATATCTACACCTCCGTGTGTATAAACATGGAAATATCTACACTGCCATCTGTATACACATGGAAATATCTACACAGCCATCTGTATAAACATGGAAATATCTACACCGCTCTCTCTATAAACATGGAAATACCTACACCGCAATCTGTATAAACATGGAAATATCTACACCGCTATCTGTATAAACATGGAAATAGCTACACCGCTATCTGTACAAATATGGAAATAACTACACGGCTATTTCTATAAACATGGAAATGTCAACACCGCTAGCTGTATAAACATGGAAATATCTACATGGCTATCTCTATAAACATGGAAATATCTACACCGCCATCTGTATCAACATGGAAATACCTACAGAGTCATCTGCATAAACATGGATATATCTACACCACTATCTGTATAAACATGGAAATACCTAAGCTGCCATCTCTATAAACATGGAAATATCTACACAGCCATCTCTATAAACATGGAAATATCTACACCGCCATCTGTAAAACATGGAAATATCTACACTGCCATCTGTATACATATAGAAATACCTACACAGCCACCTGTATAAACATGGAAATACCTTCACCGCCATCTGTAAACATGGAAATATCTACACCGCTATCTGTATAAACATGGAAAAATCTACAACACTATCTGTGTAAACATGGAAATATCTACACAGCTGTCTGTGTAAACATGGAAATATGTACTCCGCTATCTGTGTAAAGATGGAAATAACTACACCGCAATCTGTGCAAATACTGAAATATCTACAGCTCTATCTCTATAAACATGGAAATAGCTACACCGCTCTCTGTATAAACATGGAAATATCTACACCGCTATCTCTATAAACATGGAAATATCTACACCGCCATCTGTATAAACATGGAAATATCCACACAGTCATCTGTATAAGCATGGAAATGTCTACTCCACCATCTCTATAAACATGGAAATATCTACACTGCCATCTGCATACACACGGAAATCTCTACACAGCTATCTGAATAAACATAGAAATATCTACATCGCTATCTCTAAAAACATGGAAATATCACCACCGCTATCTGTATAAACATGGAAATATCTACACCGCTATCTCTATAAACATGGAAATGTCTACACATCTCTGTATAAAATGGAAATACCTGCACCGCTATCTGTATAAACATGGAAATACCTACAGCGCTCTCTGTAAAAACATTTAAATAACTACACCGCTATCTGTATAAACATGGAAATACCTACAGCGCTCTCTGTAAAAACATTTAAATATCTACACCGCTATCTGTATAAACTTGGAAATATCTACACCTCTATCTGTATAAACATGGAAATATCTACACCGCCATCTGTATAAACATGGAAATATGTACACCACTATCTGTATAAACATGGAAATACGTCCACCGCTATCTGTGTAAACATGGAAATATCTACACCACTATCTGTGTTAAGATGGAAATATCTACAGCACAGTTTGTGCAATGATTGAAATATCTATACCGCTATCTGTGTAAAGATGGAAATATCTACACGGCAATCTCTATAAACATGGAAATATCTACACCGCCTTGTCCATAAAGATGGAAATATCTACACTGCTATCTGTATAAACATGGAATTATTTACACCGCTATCTGTATAAACATGGAAATACCTACACCGCCGTCTCTATAAACCTGGAAATATCTACACCGCTATCTGTAAAAACATGGAAATTTCTACACGGCTTTCTCTATAAACATGGAAATTTCTACACCGCTATCTGCTCAAACATGGAAATATCTACACAGCTATCTCTATAAACATGGAAATACCTACACTGCTATCTGTATAAACATGGAAATAGCCTCACCGCAATCTGTATAAACATGGAAATACCTACACCGCCATCTATAAAAACATGAAAATATCTACAGAGTCATCTGTATAAACATGGAAATACCTACACCTCCATCTGTATATACATGGAAATATCTACGCTGCCATCTGTATACACATGGAAATATCTACACAGCCATCTTTATAAACATGAAAATATCTACACCGCTATCTCTATAAACATGCAACAACCTACACCGTTATCTGTATAAACATGGAAAAATCTACACAGCTATCTGTATAAACATGGAAATATGTCCACCGCTATCTGTATAAACATGGAAATATATCCTCCGCTATCTGTATAAACATGGAAAAACGTCCACCGCTATCTGTGTAAACATGGAAATATCTACACCGCTGTCTGTGTAAACATGGAAATATCTAAACCACTATCTGTGTTAAGATGGAAATATCTACAGCACAGTTTGTGCAATGATGGAAATATCTATACCGCTATCTGTGTAAAGATGGAAATATTTACACGGCAATCTCTATAAACATAAAAATATCTACACCGCCTTGTCCATAAAGATGGAAATATCTACACTGCTATCTGTATAAACATGGAATTATTTACACCGCTATCTGTATAAACATGGAAATAGCTACACCGCCGTCTCTATAAACCTGGAAATATCTACACCGCTATCTGTAAAAACATGGAATTTTCTACACCGCTATCTCTATAAACATGGAAATATCTACACCGCTATCTGCTCAAACATGGAAATATCTACACAGCTATCTCTATAAACATGGAAATACCTACACTGCTATCTGTATAAACATGGAAATAGCCTCACCGCAATCTGTATAAACATGGAAATACCTACACCGCCATCTATAAAAACATGAAAATATCTACAGAGTCATCTGTATAAACATGGAAATATCTACACCGCTATCTCCATAAACATGCAACAACCTACACCGTTATCTGTATAAACATGGAAAAATCTACACAGATATCTGTATAAACATGGAAATATGTCCACCGCTATCTGTATAAACATGGAAATATCTC